>NC_142482.1:17977466-18280496 GCF_049115385.1 Moschus berezovskii | reverse complement strand
CTTGACTATGACAACTATCAAATTAGCCGTGAATCACATTTTATCATTGACATCATCTGGAAGCACAAAGGAGAGAAACAAACAAGAAACAGTGAGCTGACAACTAAAGGATGCTAAGATCGGTGCCAAGTGTGAGCAGATGTGAACTGGGGAGGAAATGGAGTAAGGTTACAGTCAGCAAACACCCTTCTTGAATGTGTGGAATACACCTTCGTATGCAAACCCCAGCCACTTGTCTTTGCATGGGTGCACGTGTTGGTAACAGAAGATCCCTGACCTGATTTTGTTCTGGGACGTAGAAGAGGTGAGGCTATACAGTGAATCACAGAGTAAGTCATGTTTGTAGGAGGCTCTCTCTATGGCAGCCTGAACACAGATAAGTTGCCACATAAAATACTGTACAGATGACAGTCTTCATTATTTAAGGAAAAATAAAGGCTAGACAGACTCACACCCCAAAGCCTGTATCTTTGGAGCACAAAGACAATCCCAGGTAACTGTCCCTTCCTCATATGTACCTCTTGCAAAAACTTACAGTCCAGGAAAGATTCATTTACTGTGGAGATTAACAAAATTTTTATAAAGGGAAAAGAAAAGCCTGCCAGACTGGATAACAAAAGCTGGGACTGTAAACCCCAGTGAGTGAGAAGAGTTGAGGATGACAAAGTTTTGCTCTACAAACTGAAACAGGAGAGAGTATAATCTTCATATTGGGAAGGTGGACTCCTGGCCAAAATTTCCTTCAGTTCAGTTCATCGCTCAGTCGTGTCCGACTCTCTGTGACCCCGTGGACTGCAGCACGCCAGGCCTCCCTGTCCATCACCAACTCCCGGAGTTCACTCAAACTCATGTCCACAGAGTCGGTGATGCCATCCAGCCATCTCATTCTCTGTCGTCCCCGTCTCCTCCCGCCCCAATCCTTCCCAGCATCAGAGTCTTTTCCAGTGAGTCAACTCTTCGCATGAGGTGGCCAAAGTATTGGAGCTTCACCGTCAGTCCTTCCAATGAACACCCAGGATTGATCTCCTTTAGAATGGACTGGTTGGATCTCCTTGCAGTCCACGGGACTCTTAAGAGTCTTCTCCAACACCACAGTTCAAAAGCATCAATTCTTCGGCGCTCAGCTTTCTTCACAGTCTAACTCTCACATCCATACATGACCACGGGAAAAACCACAGACTTGACTAGACGGACCTTGGTTGGCAAAGTAATGTCTCTGCTTTTTCATAGACTATCTAGGTTTAGTCAATGGGATTAGACAAAAGAAAATCCTGAAAATTGTACAAGCTGGCAAAGAAGAACTAAATTTATGACAGTTCTAGCTGATTTGGCATTTTAGGTTTTATACCTGGGACTTCCAAGAGAAGCACTGGATGATGGTTATAACCAGTGAGATAAGTCGGTAATGTGGCTCATAGGGAATCCATAGCTTTCATGTACTGAAATGTCCCCAAAATGTCAAATGGAAAAAAAAAAAAAGATTCAGAACACTGTGTATAGATTGCTTCTATTTAATAAATGTATCTTATAGTCTGTATATATGAAGTGAAATGTAGATTTGTATTTTCTTGATATTTAAAATAAACACGAGGTAAAAAAACACAAACTAATAAACCATTCTGACTGGTGTGAGGTGATATCTCATTGTAGATTTGATTTGCGTTTGTCCAGTAATGAGCAATGTTGAGCATCTTTTCATGTGTTTATTAGCCATCTGTATGTCTTCTTTGGAGAAATATCTGTCTAGGCCTTTTTCCAACTTTTTGATTGGGTTGTTTGTTTTTCTGGTATTGAGTTGTATGAGCTGCTTGTATATTTTGGAAATTGATCCTTTGTCAGTTGTTTCATTTGCTATTATTTTCTCTCATTCTGAGGGTTGTCTTTTCACCTTGCTTATAGTTTCCTTTGCTGTGCAAAAGCTTTTCAGTTTAATCAGGTCCCACTTGTTTACTTTTGTTTTCATTTCCATTACTCTAGGAGGTAGATCATAGAGGATCTTGCTTTGATTTATGTCATCGAATGTTCTGCCTATGTTTTCCTCTAAGAGTCTTCCAGATTCTGATCTTACGTTTAGGTCATTAATCCATTTTGAGTTTATCTTTGTGTATGGTGTTAGGAAGTGTTCTCATTTCATTCTTTTACATGTTTTCCCAGCAGCATTTATTGAAGAGGCTGTCTTTGCCCCATTGTATATTCTTGCCTCCTTTGTCAAATATAAGGTACCCATAGGTGCATGGATTTATTTCTGGGTTTTCTATCTTGTTCCATTGGTCTATATTTCTGTTTTTCTGTCAGTACCACACTGTCTTGATGACTGTAGCTTTGTAGTATAATCTGAAGTCAGGAAGGTTGATTCCTCCAGCTCCATTCTTCTTTCTCAAGACTGCTTTGGCTATTTGGGGCCTTTTATGTTTCCATATGAATTGTGAGAATTTTTGTTCTAGTTCTGTGAAAAATGCCGTTGGTAATTTGATAGGGATCGCATTGAATCTGTAGATTGTGTTTGGTAGTACAGTCATTTTCACAGTATTGATTCTTCCTACCCAGGAACGTGGAACATCTCTCCATCTGTTTGTGTCTTTGATTTCTTTCATCAGCATCTTATACTTTTCTGTGTACAGTTCTTTTGTCTGCTTAGGTAAGTTTATTCCTAGATATTTAATTGTTTTTGTTGCAGTGGTGAATGGGATTGATCCCTTAATTTCTCTTTCTGATTTTTCATTGTTAGTATAGAGAAATATAAGTGAGTTCTGTGTATTGATTTTGTGTCCTGCAACTTTGCTAAATTCACTGATTAGCTCTAGTCATTTTCTGATATTGTCTTTAGGGTTTTCTATGTACAGTATCATATCATCTGCAAACAGTGAGAGCTTCTTCTTTTCCAATCTGGATTCCTTTTATTTCTTTTTCTTCTCTGATTGCTGTAGCTAGGACTTCCAGAACTATGTGGAATAATAGTGGCAAAAGTGGGCACCCATGCCTTTTTCCTGATCTTAGGGTGAATCCTTTCAGTTTTTCACCATTGAGAATAATGTTTGCTGCAGGCTTATCATATATGCCCTTTACTATGTTGAGGTAGGTTCCTTCCATGCTCATTTTTTGAAGAGTTTTAATCATAAATAGGTGCTGAATTTTGTCAAAGGCTTTTTCTGCATCTATTGAGATGACCATATGGCTTTTATCTTTCAATTTGTTAATATGGTGTATCACATAGATTGATTTGCATATATTAAAGAACCTTGCATCCCTGGAATAAACCCAACTTGATTATGCTGTACGAGCTTTTTGATGTGTTGCTGAATTCTGTTTGCTAAAATTTTGTTGAGGATTTTACATCTATGTTCATCAGTAATACTGTCCTGTAGTTTTCTTTTTTGTGTTGTGTTTATCTGGTTTTGGTATCAGGGTGATTAGCTTGCTTAAATAGTTTTAAAGTATGTTTTGAAGTAAGTTTTTAAAGTAAGTTTGACCCCATTGCAGGAGGCATCTTCTGATGCAGCAAACAGATTCAGCATAAATTTTAGAAAACCAATTAGTGACTTAATCAATCATGATTTTGACAAAATCAATTTGGCTAAGAGAAAATAATATTAATTGAATAGTTTTAAAACTTGAATTTTCCTGTTTACCTGAATGTCATTTTGAGTAATGTGCATTATTTTGTATTAAATTTCCGTTTCACACAGCCAAATGCATTCATTTATTGCTAGTAGAACAGAAAAATAATGAAATAATTGAATGCATTATTGACCTCTTTGAATATATCATATTCTTTTGAAAATTTAGTCATTATTGCATTGAACATCTGCTCCATTAGGCATTATGCTTGATGCTGAGGTTACAAAAGTGAATAAAATGGATTTCATTTTATAAGGTTTATGCCCTAAGGAATTTTATTGTAGGATAATCACTGTCAATTTATTATCTTACAGTAAAAATTTCAGGAATATAAGAGGTGCTTAAAAAAGATCTGCAAAATAGTAACACTTTTCTTTTATGATAAATATGTATATAGGCCCTTCTTTTGAGTTTTCTTTGTAAGCTCGAGACTTTCCCCCATGGTGGTTTTTTTGCTCCTTTCACATAATTGAAGGTCTCACCTACTAGTTCTTACTTCCTTCGAGACTTCCACAGGTATCCCTTTCCAGGGGTGGAAAGACCCTCTTAGGTTAAAACCTCATTGCCTCTCTCCTCTACAGTTAAGCTCGTCTGTTTGCTCTCCAGTTTCTTCCCAAAATAACACACTTCCTGGAATGAACATCTTTGTTCATTCTTTCTAGACTCACCTCTCTCTGATTTCTTCCTCATACTCAGCCCAACCCAGAGACTCATGGCATTATGGCTTAAATCATGAGTTGATATTCTCTATGATGCCCTCCCACTTTCTTCCCCCAGTTTCTTCCGGACCAAATCACAAGTACTTTTAAGTTAATTTCCACTCTTACCTCTTCATTAGAGACTTTAGTCCCATCTTCCCGCCTTTGGGATAAGTTTTGTCCTTAAACAAATGTGGTCCCATCAGGAGTCACTGCAGATACTAGCTCAGTTCTGCAGGAAAGGCTGGAGGTGTAAAACCTACAGAAGTTACTGGAAGAGACAGACAATGCACTGTAAAAGCAGGAGTCTTGTGAGGATCCAAAGTGTGAGGAGAGATTTACTTCCTGCTAGTAAAATATTCTGATGCAGTGTCCACAGTGTGTATGTCACTCAGTCTTGTCCGACTCTTTGTGACCCCATGGACTGTAGCTGGCCAGGCTCCTCTGTCCAAGGGATTTCCTAGGCAAAAATACTGGAATAGGTAGCCATTCCCTTCTCCAGTTGATCTTCCCAGCCCAGGGATCGAACCCAGGTCTCCTGCATTTCAGGCAGATTCTTAAACATCTGAGCCACCAGGGAAGCCCAGCATCAGTAGTACTTAGACTCAGCTTCCAGTAAGCGTGACTTTTGCCCACTAATATCCTCTTTATGCCTTTCTTCTTCCCAGGATGCGTCTGTCCCTCCCAAGCCTGTTTCTCTCCATCCTTTATATCAGACTAGACTCCATCCTCCTGCTAAGTCCCTCCTGCGACCACAGACCCGCCCGCATGCTGACTGTCTTTCCCCCGGACCCTTCAGTCACTTGTCCTCCTCCCTGAGTGATGAAAAGGAGAATTCTCACACCTTGTTTAGTCACAGCGCATATAATAAGGTGAGAATGCCCCATGCTCTGAACTTCTTCATGCTTAACTTTTTAAATGTGGAGAAAATACGTGTTATAAATATTGAAGTATATTAAGAATATTAAATATTTTTGGGAAGGCACATGTCCTTACAAAAAGATAATAATTAACCTTGGGAAAGTGTGAAATATTTGTTTCCTTTCAGAGTAATTTCCTGATTTGCATTGCTTATTGTTTCATGCTGTAATCCCAAAGTGGAAATCCCAAGACATGTTTCAAAGCATGACAAGAGGCCATTATTAGTTTATCTTCTAGTCTCAGTTCAAAGTTCTTAAAAATGTCTCAAAAATGACAGTGCCTTGATGAGGAAGCATTTATAATTGCAGTCAGTGTGCAATGGAATACTTAGAATTTCTATGGATATCTGTAACATAATATTGATATTTTATTTTAAGATGAATCTCTTTGCCTCATAATGTATGATGGTGAGACATGTAACAAGTAATGAGGTGTTCAGTACCTAAAATATGTTTTTAACAAAACAAAAATTTTATAGTTGGCTTTGGAATGTAATCATGAATCTTTTATTAGAAGCAAGCAGTCAGTAGCACAAGAGGCTTATGTATAAGCATCCTTTGCTCTTCTAAGCATCACCATAAGGACGTTCTGGCTAGCATAGGCTCTCAGATTTTGAACTTTTCTAAAAGAATTGACTAGTCAAAATCAATCAGCAGTTAAATCATTTTTAAATTAAAAATCTTGTTTTAAAGCATTTGTTTTGCAAAATCTCTATATTTAATGAAATATACCTCTATACTTGGAAATCAGTCAAGACCATATGTTCCAGAGTGTATGCAGTTGACTAAAATTCCTTGAACCCAAAAACATTAAAAAAAGACAACTGTTTGTCAATCCAATCTAAACACCAAAAAATCATAGAAAAAGTGAGCACAATTATGAGGAAAATTTTGCTTTTTATATTTAATAGCATTTAATCATGATTGAATGGTCAACCCTGAATTAAATTTTTAAAGTATTCATTACTGGGACTCCCCTGGCAGTCCTGTGGTTGAGGATCTGAGCTTCCTTTGCAGGGAGAGTGAGTTCAATCCCTGGTTGGGGAACTAAGATCTTGCATGCCATGCAGATAAAAAAACAAGAGAAAGAGAAAGAAAATTTCTTGAACTAAACAAAAAATGAAAATACAACATATCAACTTTAAAAATTTATGGGAAAAGTAACACATTTTTAAAAAGTAATCATTTTCTGCAAACAAAGTGTTTTTAGGCTAAGTTCAGGATGGCATTTGTATGACCTTTGGTTGCTTCTAACTCTTGGTCTAGAAAAGTATTTCTAGACCATTTAAAAAGTATTTTTAAATGATTTTATATTGCTTTAACTTCTCCCTATTTTAATACTAGCAAACATCTATGAAATTCATTTAGCTATTAGAGTTAATATTTGATAACATACCATTTTCTTATGATGTCATCAATGAGCATCATAGGATTATAATTGTATTTTATAAATATCAGTTGCTCCAAATAGTTCTTCCTTTGACATTTTGGTAGTGTTTCCTGGAGACATTCAGCAAAGATAAAGTCAGTATTTCATCCATGTTTTAGCCTTTTCTTGGTCTGCCTGTGAAGAAAAATATACCGCAGCCATTTGAGGCTGGACAACTATTTTCATTTTATAAAAACTTCACAATAGATTTTGTCTTTCAGTGTCTGAGGTTTATTGATATTGAATAAAGAAACATTCACATCTGAAATAATAATAATGTTAGCATTTCTTGATGGAATATTCAATTGCTTAGTCTGATATTTTAATTGCTCTTATTAAAATGTATGGATTATTCAACTTGACCTTTGTGTTTACTAACTTGTATTGTAATGGCCAACAGTGTACTAAATGAAATAACTTGTGTGGAATGGTAAAACATAGTCATTTAAATTAACTTCTCTTCAGTATCCTAACATCCTTTCCACGCTTCACTTTCAGCCTTACCTGCTTGGGTTTATCTCCAAACTCAAACCTTCCCACCCCTCCCCCAGAGACCCACACTGAACCTGACCTTACATAGCTATCTTTGGGGCTTCTTTATCAACCGTAGCTACAGAAAACTGTTTGACAGGTTTTATTCTTCTGTGGCGTCTGTAGTGTATGCTCCTCTTGCCCTAAATCTTTACACTAATCCCTGATCTCTTCTCCCACTTTCATAAGTTCATATGATGAACCTCATATGATATCCTATCACACATGATGATGTTGAGGCACTTTCCCTTTTATCTTGGTTATACCAGTGTATCCTCTCTTTCCTCCACCTCACGAAGGGAGTTGTTACTCTTACTTCCTTCTTTAACCCTTGGAACTAACATAGCCCAGTAGATAAGCGTGCAATGTCTTCAATCAGTCCATCCGAGTTCATTTCTTGACACCATTCTTTCCAGATGGTGATACTGCGTACATTATATAGCCTCCAAATGTCTCCATTTATTCATCTATAAAGTGAGGATAATAATAGAACCTACCTTATTAGGGGGCTTCCCTGGTGGCTCAGAGGTTAAAGCGTCTGCCTCCAATGCGGGAGACCCGGGTTCGATCCCTGGGTCGGGAAGATCCCCTGGAGAAGGAAACGGTAACCCACTCCAGTATTCTTGCCTGGAGACTCCCATGGACGGAGAAGCCTGGTAGGCTACAGTCCATGGGGTCGCAAAAAGTCAGACACGACTGAGCGACGGAACGGAACCTTATTAGAATATGATAAGATGGGCTAGTATGTGTAAAGTATTTAGAATAGTGCTTGGGACATGAGGATCATGCAAGAGTTAGATCTTGTTACTAACTGTTGTTCAGTTGCTAAGTCATGCCTGACTCTTTGTGATCTGTGGACCGCGGCACGCCAGGCTTTCCGGTCCTTCCCCATCTCCTGGAGTTTGCTCAGATTCATGTCCATTGAGTCAGTGATCCTATCCAACCATCTCATCCTCTGCTGCCCTCTTCTCCTTTTGCCTTCAATCTTGCCCAGCATCAGGGTCTTTTCCAATGACTCGGCTCTTCCTGAATTGTCAGTCCCATTTCTTTCTTACATTTCTATTTGTTCTTTTTCCAATGAACTCTTCTTTGAGTGCAGAAACTTCGAAACACAAACTAAAATGAATACTTTTCCATCCTTTTCTTTCACAATGTTGCAAACCTAGTAATTTCAAGACTTTCTTTCTCTCAAAGGGGTTAGTAGCTATTATTTTCATCCCCCTCTATAAACTCACTCTTTATTCTTGAAAGCATTTTGTCTTTCACCTTTATCATTCTACTGCAGTTTCTCTCTCAGGGGTAAACTGCTTGTCAACAAACTCAGCTGAATTTAACCAAGTCTTCTCCTTTATCCCTTGTCGCAACTGACACTGTTGATCATTCACTCTTGGATCTCCGACTGCACTCCGCGTTGGGGTAATATGTACATTTTCACTCCCTTACTGTTCCTTCTTTCTCGGTGGACACTTCTTCTTCCTCTGTGTCTTGTCTCCAGTTGCCTCACTTGACACTCACCCACTCACAGGCTTCTGGGATGATCTTAGCTGTACTGATAATCCTCAAATCCACATTTCCAATTCTGTTTCTCCTTTGAGATCCAGCTTTATACCTTCAGCTGCTTACTTGTGACTTCCCCTCGGCTGTCATGTTGTCTCCTCAAACTCATCATCTCACGTCACCTCAAACCAGTTCCGTTCTGGCTTCCCTACGTCTGTCTTTAATACCATGATGCTCAGCCCCCAGACTTGAAACTTGATTCACAAATCATGCTTTTTCTGCTTTGTTGTCATAGCTAGTCATTCACCAAGTTGCATGGATTCTTCTTACGTCTGTCATGCTGTTATCTCTTACTACTCTTTGTTAGTATTCCACTTTGCTTAAGCTAACCTGCTATTTTCCTCCAGGTGTGCCTTGGGAATTTCTTGCTATTCAACTTGCTCACTCATTCTCCCCGTATAAAAATACCTTCCTGCTTTTCACCTTACTTATGAAAATCATCTTCAAATTTCATGACCTAAATGATCCCTCCTCCTCTGTGAAGTTTCCCCCTGTATCAGCACCCAAAGTGGTATTTCTCTTTCAGTTTCTATAACCTTTGCCTGTGCCAAGGTATCTCATGCATATTAAAGGTTGCTGCTGCTAAGTCACTTCAGTCGTGTCCGACTCTGTGTGACCCCATAGACGGAAGCCCACCAGACTCCCCCGTCCCTGGGATTCTCCAGGCAAGAACACTGGAGTGGGTTGCCATTTCCTTCTCCAATGTGTGAAAGTGAAAAGTGAAAGTGAAGTCGCTCAGTCGTGTCCGACCCTTAGCGACCCCACAGACTGCAGCCTACCAGGCTGCTCCATGCATGGGATTTTCTAGGCAAGAGTACTGGAGTGGCTTGCCATTGCCTTCTCCATCAAGGTTATCAAGTATTTATTTGTTGTGATTGTTTTAGTGTCCATCTAGGCCATGACATGCTTAATATGGTATTTTTCACATTATAGGTAGAGCAACAAATATGTGCTAATGGTGAACAAATACTAAAATGACCCAACCTATTCACTAGGAGCACAAGATGTTTGAATATAAATTTCAGATTATTTCTATTTTAAGCAGAAGCTAAATCTGAATCAATTTAGAGGTTTATGGCTACATTCAGTACAGTTTACATCAATTAAGGATCTACCATTTTGAGGGCTACCTCCAGGTTCCAGTGAGCTTATGGAGGGCCTTGAATGGAATGGTACATGAAGGCAGGAGACCTCTGATTGTCCTTGCCTGAATGTGGATGCTGGAGTCCACGGGGTGTCTGCAGTCCTGTCAGTCCGTGACCATCAATCCTATAATGCTTTACTGCATCCTTCTTTCTTCTGCACAGCATGACCTCATTGGCTGTAGGTCAGTACTCCTGAGCATGCATTGGAAAACATTGTTACTTACCTGCTAGGAGCAGGTAGACTTGGAACCTGCTCATCTCAGAACCATCAGCTTAGAGCCTCCACATATTCTCTCCTCTTCTGTTCATGCCTCCTTTGCCGTAGGAACTCCGCAAGAACCCATATTTGTGAATTTGCCTACTCTCTAAAATTCTGTTGTGACCTCCAAGTCAGTTTTAAAATTGTCTCTCATCTAGAGTCATTTGGCCATTTTTTCCTCCATCTTGCAATGCATTTAAAAATGTTTATCTGCAAAGCTAAAAATGACCCAGCACATCTTTTATGTTTAGGTCTAGTGTTGTCCACCCTCTATTTTTGAGAATTCAGTTCATTTAGAAAGACTTCTCTTCTCTGGCCCCACTGACGCACTGCCCTGGGGTCTCAGCTACCTTCTTGACCCTCAGGTGAGAAAATCTACATACCTTTAATGTGCATCTGTGGAAAGCTTATTGCTCTCCCAAACATCTATTTTCCAGCCTCTGCCTCATTTATTCTGTCTTCCACTCTCACAGTCTCTGAGGTAGCCCTGTCTTTTTAAGTCAACCCAGAATTCCAACTCTGGTGGCCACTTTCATATTCCAGCTGAAGCTGTCGGCCTTGTGCGCTTTTTCCTCTTTTCTTGTCCCAGCTACGTTTCTGACCTTTCATTTAGCACAACCATTGGCTGTGTTGACAGGATGTTCTTTCTTGTCCTTGTTTCCCCAGAGTCTCTGCTCTGCCAGTTTACACCAGCAACAAGCAAACTCACGCCAGTGATGATTAGAGCCGGGAGGAGACAGAACTAAGCCGTCACCATCAGATGGCTTTTCTGATCTGCTGGCAGGAGGAAGGCTGGGATTTCCTACTCTGGGAGGCTCTTTTTACAGGGAAAGCTTGAGAGATTTTACAAGGAAGAAAAAAATTTTTATAGACAGAGAGACAGCTTTGAAGCCCCAGGAGAAAATTCACAGGAATTCTGAGGATATCTTGTGTCATTAAAAAAAATTAGATTATTTAGGGGGCTGCCTGTGTGACTGTCCAGCCATTTTATTTCACCTTCAGTTTTGTAAAAAATTTTTGAGCCTTGTCTGTGAGCACTTTCCATGTTATTTCTGGTCTGTTTTTGTCTGTGGAGGACTAAGCTGATTTGTTTACATACATGCCCCCCGTAGGTTCCTCTGCCGTTAAATTCTGTTTTGTATTTTCTATGCAAGGGCTGGTTCCAGCACTTTCAATTTGAATATTCCAGTGCTTATCTCTGGTGTATCCTTCCTTCCACTATAGCTTTCCCTTTGGAGCAGGAGAGAGTTAGTTATTCATCTTCTACCTCTTTTCTTCCTGTCCAGAATACTCTTCCCAGCCATGACTGAGGTGGGAGGTAGATTAGCTCCATGGCTGAGCAGCTAGAATTTGTCAAACTCAGTACATTGGAGATTTGTTTTCCTTGTTACTTCAAGGAAAAAGTTCATGGCAGGAGCTGAGCTCTGCTGGAGTAAAGAGATAAGATGACCACATCTGTCATTCTTAGGGTCAAGGAGACTTCCCTGACTGCACATATACAGAAAAGTTCCTTGGGGGTCAAAAAAAATAGAGGGGCTGCTCTTCCATAATAGGCACTGTGAATCTTCCAGTGAACCCCTGCAGTGTAATCCATCTTGGCTAAAGGATGCAAATGCTTGTCCGGGAGGGCCCTGGACCAGGTCAGATGTGGGAAATGAAGCAGGATGATTGGCTAGGGGAAGACAAGGGCCAGGAGGAACTGCCTGCTCTAAGTGACAGATAAATAATGATCTAAGTATCTTCTCCCCCCAACCCCATTCAGGAGGACACCTGCGCTCTTCTCTGGGTGTGTGTTTCTGCCTCTCCTCTGTCTTAAATGAATAAACTGCTTCTCTGCATGTCCTCCCGCGCAGAGATGACTGAGCTGTGCCTCTCATCATCAGCTTTGTGCCTGTTTCTATGGCTCTGTATCCTTGAAAAGTCTTATTTTCAAGAGGGACAAGAGCCAGAGTGGCTCTCTTCCAGCCACTATTCCCTGGTGGACTAGTGGTTAGGATTCCTGGTTTCACCCAGGCTTCCCAGGTTCAGCTCTGGGGCAGGGAACTGAGACCTCACTGCTCACTCCTGTCTGCCCAGGTCATGACCTCTCCCACTCTCACTCCTGCTTCAGACCCCTGGGCTGCTGACGATCGCTAGACTTGAAGGTTTGCCACAGAGACCAGAAAGCATTAACTTCTCTGTGGGATAAACATTCATCTTTTTTTATTTTTAAAGCATACTGATGTGTTTTCCATTTTTAAAAAAATATTTCATTTTAAAAAGTTTTTTGAAAGTCAGTATTTTACAGGTACATTAATGTAACAAACCATTTTAGTCAATAATAAATATTTTTTAGATGATGTGATTTCAGTTATTTTTACTGAGCCTTCTTATTAGCAGAAGTGCCTTGACTTGATCAGTGGGTATGCTGCTGCTGCTAAGTCGCTTCAGTTGTGTCCAACTCTGTGTGACCCCATAGATGGCAGCCCACCAGGCTCCCCTGTCCCTGGGATTCTCCAGGCAAGAACATTGCAGTGGGTTGCCATTGCCTGCTCCAGATCAGTGGGTATACTTACAGCGAGAACCAGCTTAAGATTTGTCTTCAGACTCTATAATAAAGACATCAGCTGCTGACAATTTTGTTGAATAAATGAATTGCTTTATGCTTATATTTGGAAAAGTAATTAAAACGTGTCCTTTAGTTTCTTACCTATAAAATAGCAATAAAAATAGAATCTCTAGCTTAGAATTGTTACCATGATCAACCAATACATGCAACTTTCACATTTTACCTTAACTACACAGTTTTGTATGTTTTCAGCGTGCTGCCTATTGTTTGTAGAATTCTGGTGCTGGAGTAAAGAAACAATCCATCAGTGTAGATAGGAGGACATTACTCTTGTTTAAAATTGACTTTTTCCTTTTATTACAATCCATTCAGTACTTTTATCCTTCCAAATTTATTCACATATGTATTCTGTCTCATTTTAATTTTTCACTTTGCTTTCCTTCTTCCCCTTGGCAGCTACACTATTGTTGCTAATATATTTTCTTTCAAAATTGCATTAGTATTTTGTGTATTTATAATTAAATTTATATAGATGCTACTGTGCCACATGCTTCACTCTTCCTGAGGGTTTCCTTTTTTCTCAGCTGTAATAAAACGATATTGGGATTGGTTCCAAAACTTTTACTCTCAGAGATCACCTGGGCTGATTGTATTGGAATTACCTGAAGATCTTAAAAAATACAGATTAACGGGACTCAGCTGAAACTTCTAAACTCAGAACTTCCACTGAATTGAGTGATCTTAAGGTTTCTGCTCCACTGAAAATTTTATGCTTCCTCTGTGATAGCAACATTTTCCTCTTTTGCTTTTTAAATCCTGTAATGATTCAACAAGAAAATGAACTTCAATATGAAAAATAACTTTAGAAAGAAAACCTGTTTATACTGACATTTTTGCAAGTGTTTGATTATAATTGATTTTTTCTCATACCCTCTAGTAAGTTAAAGGAAACACAACTGTTAAATAGTGTATATACTAACATAAGTCACAGAATTTTTCTTTTAATTAGAGTAGGTTGTAAAATGTAAGGTTGAGTTCTTAGTCAAAATTGTCCCCATGTGCTTGTAACATTTGCAGTTGGATTGAGTGTTTATATATCCAGTATTCTTGGACTTATTGAATTCAAGGTACAAATATTTTTTCCCAGTGTGCTGCTTCAATTATTAGAAGTCATTTCTCTTTGAAAAAAAAATACTGCCAACATGCAGTTTTTTATAATTTAATTTTTTTAAGACATTAAAGTGCCTTTTTCATAAAAAGAGATTTTAAAATATAGCAGTGCTTTATATTAGAATTACATTTTTGCTAAGAAAGATGAAGCATTTTACTTGAAATGTATTTTATCCTTATGATATGTCAAAAGGATATTTACTGATCCATTTTTATTAGGCTGTTTTCCAAGCAGCTGCTGCTGATATTGTAGATTAAGAATAAAAAGGAAATATAACTTGCCTGTGATGAAAAAGTGAGACTTCAGTGAGCAAAATGGAGGTGTTTTCAGCTCAATTCCATCCATTATTTGTCTTCTTCTGTGTAAAGGATCACTCCACTTACAATAAGCCAAGGGTGAGATGTCTATTATTAATAGAATAGTGAAGAATTTACCTAGAAGATGGATTATGAATAAGAAGTACACAGTATTAGAAATAGGAGGGGGAATAAAAACCCAATTGTAATAGTCAGCTCTTTGGTGCCATTAGATTCTATTGACTTTTGCTCTCAGATTACGGATTATTGGGGGGTTGGCCCAGGCGTGTGAATGAGGTAGGAAGGCCAAGGAAGGCAGGAAGCTTTACACACAGGGTGAGTTGGGACACGGGCTTTCGCCTTCTTCCCAGATACGGCCCTCCCTTCTTTCCTCTTGGATATTTCACCCTATAAACGTTGACGTTTCTCATTTGTTTCTTTTTCCCCAGTTTTATCTCCTATATCTTCATTTTCAAATTTAATTCATTGTAAAATTTATATTTTTACCATGGGATTGAGAATATCTTAACTGACATAATCATTGCATAGCTACTCAGAGAACTGACCCTGTGAATCTACAGAAATTCGATAATTTAAAATGTTAATATTAAAGGCATATTTCCAACATGCATTAAATATTTTAGTAGCTCCACTGAAATGAGATTTTTTTTTTTCCTGAGGTTTCTTTGGATATTTTAACAGAAATCAATCCAGAGAAATTAAAGCAGATTATGGCTCAGCTGGAGAAGGGAAAAATTAAAGTAATTCTATCTTTTACCAACTGATTCAGAGACTGAGGGGGCTTTGAAATAAAAACTCGCTTTTCTAATGTAAGCTCTAAATATTTAGATCTAAAGATGTAAAAAATCTTTCACGAATACCTTTCAAGAATAAAGCAGCATTCCTTTGAGATAAGTAGTTTACAACTGGGCATAGCTTTAGAAGGAGAAAATGAACCCTAAGCTATGTGATTGGGTTCAAGGTTACAAAATCCTTGTCCACCTTCTAGCCTAATTCCCCAAGAATAACAAAGAGCATAGGCCTTGAAACTTTATTATTATAACACAAAGTCTGAGAGCCCTGGAGTCTGGCAGCTGACAAAGCGTGCTATACTCGTCTCATAAAGATATATCGAGTAGCTCCTATTTGCAAAACGCTGTGTCTGTGCTGCTCATGCATTGGGAAGCAAGGGCCTTTGTCAGTTCCCTCCTTTCTATTTGGGGAAACATAGAAATTAAACAAATAAGCAAAAATAATCATTATAAATGATCATTGTGACAACTGCCACACAGATGACAAGTAGTTATGAGTGCATCGAACAGTGATCCTGACCCCATCTGATGAATCGGGGAATATTTAGTGAGGAAATGATTTTTCTTCTAAGGTTTATAAAGAAAATTGGGTTCAATCTGGACATCCAAGCAGAGGGAACAGTGTGGGGATGGTTTCCAGGTGGGAAAGAAAAGAAATAGGGAAAACTCGAGAAAATGAAAGCAGGTCAGATTGTTGAGGAAACCGCTGGAATCAGAAGTATGGTTTGAAGTTAGCAAGAGGTAATACTGCCAGACAGCCCTGCCTCCGGTGCAGGGGCTCATCTGAACTTGTGAGACGATGTGTCTCCAAGACTCTGTGTGAAAAGAACTGATATTTACAAAACATAGACTATAGGCTGCTTCCCTTATAGACAGTATTTTATTTAAATTTCAAAACAATGGTAAAGTAGATTTTATCCCCTTTATTTTGCATATGTAAGACCGAGGCTCAGAAGGTGTAAATGATGTGTACAGGATTCCACAGAATTAGCTTAACAGCTGGTACTGGACTAGTTTTTCTTAAGGAATTTCCCCCTCCCCCCCACACACAACATAATCTGTCAGAGAAGCCGCATTACCATGTTCTTGGATGCCTCTGCTCTGGAATCACAGGCTTTTTTTGTGTTAGATGTCAGGATGTAGATGTCAGAACAGGAACTAAGTAACCACCAGGAACATCTGACTTTCTTCAGTTTCTGGATGAGGAGACTGAAGACTAAAGGTGGCTGTGAGACACACCCGTGGGTGGGCGTGAGTGATTGCTAGAGGCTGGGTTCATCATGAACCACGAACACTGTTCATATTTTATCCCAGCCTCCAACCTTCTTAGGTAGCCACAGTTCCAAAGTTAAAGGCTAAGAGAGACGCTGTTTTCCTAAAACTGACAAAAATTCACTGAGGTAGCCACAGCTACTGAAAAAAGTCACCTTGACTTTTGGAAGCAAAACTTCTTTTTATCCTCCCCATTAATAATGTCTGCTTGTGTTCTTTCTACATAATTAGAAATCCTTCTGTCTGAATAAATGAAGGTAATTTATTTTCTATCATCAGGAAGATAAACCGTGTTGCTCAATTCTAAAATTTCTCTGACAACATTTGGAGTTAATGGGAATTGGATAACTATTAAGATTCTGTAGAAGAGAAAACCTTTGAGGTGGGTGGAATAGGAGGAAAAGCTCTATAAAGTCAAAATTGGTTTTTAATGTTTTCAGATTTTTCAGGAAACTAAAACCTGAGCCCTGTTGGCCTGTGCCAAATTGGCTTTGAAATGGACTAATTCGTATAATATGTTCATAAAGAAAATCCTGTTTAAAATGGATAAATGCAAATTAATTGGACTTTTAACATTAAAACAAAGAATGCCAATGAGTAGTTGGTGGTTCTGAAAAAGAAAGTATATTGATCATAGTCAGTATTTTGCTAGGTTCTCCACTAGAGGGCAGAAAGAACAACACAACACTATAGAAGCCTATTGACAGGCTGGCATTTAAAACCAGACGTGTGTTGGGTTATCTCATTGTCAGTTATCACTTAAAAATGTACTTGATATAGTCACAAGAAATTGACTTGTACATTTCTTTCAGGAAATGAAGAATAATCCATTTATATATATATATATACATATATATATATACCTAAACTCAAGTGCTGATACCTAGCTGAAGGTTTTTATTGTAACACTTTTAATAAAATCACCATAAAAAGAATTTGCTGATTCAAAAGAGAAGTGCAGTAGAAGGCAGGTTGGATGGAATTTTTAGCAAGGAAAAGTATATTTGGAGAAAGATTCATTTCACAGCTCTTGTAAAATAGCACACTGGCCCCTTAGAATTGATGAGCCATGCTTCTATTTTGTAGGCATTCGTTTGCACCTTGTTCAGATGGAGGCAGTAAGGAGAAATGAGCTTTCTGTGTTTCACAGCACTCAGCTGCCACCTGCCCCATCCCCACTGCCTGGTGTCTTAGACCAGTTTCCTTAGCAGTGGAGCCTGAGATAGGGGTTCAGAGTTTGTGATCTGCTGAGGATGTGGTTCTCCAGAAAAATATCCTTTAAGGGAGAGTGTATATCATGATTGGGAAGGGCAGGGAGAAGAGAAAGAATGATCTCAGACAGCCTAGCCATAGCCTAGTTCACAGGGAGAGGGCTATGGGCCATAACTTGCAAGGTCATCCACCCTTGCGGCAAAGGAGCTGCCCTTGGATACCCCTCATCTGTCACCACTGGCTGTGGGCCTCGCTGTGGGTAGAGGGTCACGGAACCCAGTGTTTGGACCCTCTTCTCAGCTGAGGGCAATGATCTGTGGAAGGAGGCATCCGTGGGCTCTGAAGTAAAGGAAATCCCCGATGGAGGCATTTATCTTCATATGGAGTCTTTAAAATATATGTATTTTGTGTATATATATATTATATACATATATACAAGTTCAATATCTATATATGTGTCTGCTGCTGCTGCTGCTAAGTCACTTCAGTCGTGTCTGACTCTGTGCAACCCCATAGATGGCAGCCCACCAGGCTCCCCCGTCCCTGGGATTCTCCAGGCAAGAACACTGGAGTGGGTTGCCATTTCCTTCTCCAGTGCATGAAAAGGAAAAGTGAAAGTGAAGTCGCTCAGTCGTGTCCAACTCTTAGCGACCCCATGGACTGCAGCCCACCAGGCTCCTCCGTCCATGCGATTTTCCAGTCAAGAGTACTGGAGTGGGGTGCCATTGCCTTCTCCGATATATGTGTCTAAAAGATAGTTAAATATGTGTTTCTTAAAATACACTTAAGAAAAAGAGCAGCATTAAAAGGTTAAACAGCTATCTTATATATGAGATTGATTCCTATGAAATTGTATTGTTCAACAGTTCTTGACTTAGAAAAACGTTAGCTTTACCAGTTTCACATTGTTCAACCTAATTGTTAGTCTCATCCTTTAATTTGCTTTGTTATTCTTTTATTTACTCCATGTAACAAAAGCCACATATGAAATATGGCCTTTATACAATCAAGTAGTCTCATGTTGAAACTTCAGGGCAAAATTTTCCTGTATTGCTTCCTGTTGCTTAATGTGACCACTGTTGTTTTTTTTTTCTTTTACTAAAATTTGACCATAAACTTGTTTCTAGTTGCTAAATTTGTTGAAGTTTACCCATGTGTGACTGATTGAAGTACGACTAGACACTTCATTAACAGTCATCAAATAATGATGCTCATTTGCCCTCACATGGTCCATATATCCTGTGATTCAAATAGAAATCTCTTTTGTGGAAGAAAGATATCTCAGTGGATTAGACCTTTCCTCAGGTTATTTCAAAGTATTTATTTAGCTCCCACTGGACACTGAAACGCTTTCTTAAAATTTGAGATATCCAAGCTATGTGTAAGTTCATTCCCAAAGTATTATAGGTCAACCATTGGGACATTTTAAGACTTTGGGACTATAGGATTAGGAATGCATGTTTCTGATGGTTCTATTTTCTTGTTCAGTTTTTTTTTTAATCAATATATAATTTTTTTTGTCCCTTACAAAAATTTTTTTCTTAAATTCCATTGTAAAGATAATAAGCCATTCTTCTAGTTTTATTTTGACTCATCTTGGACAGTAGATCTTTTCCTCCTTTCTTTCCAACTTTTATATGTCTTCTTTGTGTGTGTCTCTTATTAAGTGGATATTCTCCCTCCTGATTTTTTATTTTAACATGAGAGACTTCTCTTTCTGTCTGAGATTATCTCGTTACATGACATTAATTCTGTCATATTATTTTATATTTTTCATCACTATAATTTTGTGTCTCTTCTTCCCAGTTTTCCATCCAAAAGACATGGATTTAATTTATTAGTTTAGAATTTATCCATCCTACTTTGTTGTTATGATGTCCTTGGCTTGAGTCTCACCTTCCCTTTTATACGCCCCTGTCAGTGTCCATGTTTTATTTGTTCACTTGGCTCCTTCCATTGTCTTTCATCGTGTTGATGCCATTCAATTCTAGATCTCTATTTCTGGCATGTGGTGGTTATACTTTTTCTCCGTCTTCCATAGTTCTTTTGTGGCTTTTTTATGGCAGTGATATACTTATTCAGGGTGTTTTACCTTTCTGTATTTCTTGCTGCCTTCTTCTGTGTTTATTACTTGAGTCCTTGATGCAAGAAAGTTTCAAGGTAGGTCTTTATTTGGCAAATATTCTGAGGCCTTGTATGGCTGAGCATATATTTTATGCTTTTGTATTTATATGACATTTTAACACTGTCTCAAATGCTAGGTGATAAAAATCTGGACAAAGTTGGTAGCATTTTTACCCTGACTTTCAAAAGATCTCATTCATGCTTTGAAATGGCTGACACCTGCTAACATAACTAAACATAGATTTTTCCATGGGCTTCTTAGCAACCAGTAAATACTCCACCTATTTTATGATTTGATATTTAGATAAAGAACTGTCATAGTATGAAGTTGTGGTTCTAGCAGGGACATAGCAGGGAGGAAAAGAACAGTCTCTAGAGGGGAGATCTTAGATTACAGCAAGGCTCAAGGATGCAAGGCTGTGGGAACCAGGAATGACTGCCAACTGAGACCAAGATGCAGGGCCTGGCCGGATGACAGAGCTGGGCAGGGCCTGGTGTGGGGCAGGGAGCATGGGGGTACTGAAAGCTCAAAGGTGTAGAGCAGATGGGATGAGTGTTAGGAGGTGCTGACGTTGTTCCTGAAAGGTGAGTGGAAAGAATGAACAGGGAGATGTGGGGATGGAGAACCAGAATCCAAGCTTAGGGAGGTGGGGCTGGCAGGTACCACGCAGGAGGCAGCCTTTTGCTTGACCTGTAGACTTACTGTCCTCAGCTCATCTGCCTCCCAGCCATTCACACATCCGCGCCCTCAAGGAGGCGGCCGGGAGCATCATGTGACGAGAGAGCAGAGAGGGGTCAGGTCAGGGCCTCTGGAGGGGACGGGGACATAGATTGACCTCATCACAGTCATGCCTGTTCTTCCTCTTCAGAACCACTTCCAAATTTTTATGATATGCCAGTTGACATCTGTTGACACACTCCTGGGTTCTGGGATAAATTTCTTGCAACTTGGGAATAGCTAGTTACAATTTAGGAATAGCTGGGGTGGAGCTAGGGCAGGGCAGGAATTGTGTGTCACATTGGAATAAAATGCCCTTCTAGTCTGTAGAAGAGAGAGAACCGGGGAGAAAAGTTCCACTTACATCATCTGTTGTGAAGGAGACGTTTGCTTTGTGATTATACTAGAGTGAGTGTGGGATGCTGAGAACCACGGAACGGGTGCTTTGCCTGTAGTACTGAGCAACTAATTGTGCCCCTTAAAGGATAGAGGAAATAAAAAAAACAGCAAATATGCTTCCTCTTCAATTCCAATTTCAGGTTCCAGTATTTGAGTCCTAAAATATTGTTCGAAGGTAGATTTTGCTTCATTTCCGTTCCAACCCAGGAGCTGTGCAGTGAAGAAAGCAAATGTGGTGGTTAATCCCCTCTGGGGAGTAGTTTTCCATTGAGAAAGAAGCAATTTTAGATGAAAAATGTGAGTAAACACGGAGATGTGGTGTTTATCTTCAAAACAGGCTGAATGCATAGATGGAAAAAATACCACCTGCTGCCCTTTTGAAGGTGGTCTTTGGAGGAGAAGGGGATTCTAACTCATTTCGAGTCTGGGCCTCCTGGGGTCAAAGAGAGAAGGCCAAGAATAAAAATATAGCATAGCTGGGGAATCTTCAGGAATATCTCCAAAGATCTATCACAAAGATCAAAGCATAATCTGTTTTCTTACTGGTCTTTAGATACCGATATAATGATATTAATGATCAGCACTTAATGAGTTTCCTTTAGGTTTATAAAACAATTAACATACCAAATTCCAGCTCAGCATTTGGGCTTCCCTGGTGGCTCAGACAGTAAAGACTCTGCCTGCAATGCAGGAGACCCAGGTTCAATCCCTGGGTTGGGAAGATTCCCTGGAGGAGGAAATGGCAACCCACTCCAGTATTCTTGCCTGGAAAATCCCAGGGACAGAGGAGCCTGGTGGGCTACAGCCCATGGGGTTGCAAAGAGCCAGACATGACTGCGCGACTAACACTTTCACTTTCACATGAGGATACTCAGTGAATGCACAAAAGAATTCTGTGAAATTTCATAGTGTTTATGAAACTCTACACATGGAGCAAGTGGCACAGCTAAGAACTGATATTAAGGATCCCAGATAAGATTCCACAGGGAGGTCGTTTTTACCCTCCCTGTGGGTATAACTTCTCCCTCACCTGTGGCTCAGTGCAGGAGAGTCCACAAAGGAAGAACTCTTTCTTTTTTTCTCCTGAGACAGCATTGATCAATGAACACAATAATCCAAGGAGAGAAGGAACTAGAAATCATTTAGTTAGCACCCAGAATTTAAAGATGAGAAAACTGAGGTTCCGAGGCAAAGGGGTTTCCCCCATTTACACCGGAAGTTAATAGCATAGACAAACATGCAAACTTTGGGCATTGCCTGAAATAGTCAATGCTATACCTTTGAATTCTAAAAATAAATATTCAAACTACTGAAATAGTTTAGTAATTAAAAAAAATCCCAGGCTAATACTGATGAAATCTTTAAGACGTATGGATAGGAGTAGCATATTTCTGAATGTCATGAACAGCTGCATCCTCATAGCCTGTATCATGAACTGCTCTCATTAAGTACAAATTCAGATTTGTCCCAGGCACACTTAAATTTGTCCCAGGCATATTTTGTCCCAGGCATATGTTTTTAAATGCATGTAGTCTAATTTCCTTTTTTAAAAAATGGAAGTATAATTCATTTATTATACAACAGTGTATTAGTTTCTTGTGTACAGCAAAATGATTCAGCCATATGTGTATACATATATGTATATATATAAATTATTTTCAGATTCTTTTCCCTTATAGATTATTACAAAATATTGAGTATAGTTTCCTGTGCTGTACATTAAGTCCTTGTTGTTTATCTATTTCGTATATAGTGGTTTGTATCTGCTAATCCCATAGTCCTAATTTATCCCTCCCCACCCCCTTTTCCCTTTGGTAACCATAAATTTTTTTTCTATGTCTGTGGATCCATTTCTGTCTTGTATATAAATTCATTTCTATCATTTTTTTTAGATTTCACATATAAGTGGTATAATATGATATTTTTGTTTCTCTGTCTGGCTTACTTCACTTGGCATGATCATCACTAGGTCTATCCATGTTCCTGCAACCAAGCATAGAATCTTGAGCAGTAAAATCAATCAGCTAGTGCTGGCATATTATCAGCCCTGTCCTCAAGTAGCTTGTAGTTTTTCTGGGCAATGAGACAGATTCCTATTTAACAGCCTTGATTTATTTAATGAATATTTTTCATTTGGCTTCTGAAGTGGAGCTGATGCAGGCAAAATGCCTGCACAGTGATTCTCTAGCCTGGGTTCCTGATTTTCTCACTCATTTGGTCCATCCATTCTGATAGTTCTCCCTGTTTTCCCATCAGCCCAGCGGTGAGTAATTTCTTTTTAGCTGCTGCTGCTGCTGCTGCTAAGTCACTTCAGTCGTGTCCGACTCTGTGTGACCCCATAGACGGCAGCCCATCAGGCTCCCCCGTCCCTTAGCTACTCACCCCGTATGAACTCTGCCCCTCTTATTGCTATTAGGAGGATTATCCTGTAGAATCTACAATGTAGATTTCAGCCTCTTGGGAAGAGAGTCCTTCCTTTTAGACCAGATCCAATTTATCTGTGATGAACCCTCATAACACGCTGAACTTGTCCTTCAAACACATTATTTTGTGTTTGTGTCTACTTAATCCTGGTTATGTAGTTAATATCTGCTTCTCCCGTTGCACTACAGTCTCCAAGAAGAGGGACAATGTCTTTTCATTCACTGCTGCTGCTGCTGCGTCATTTCAGTCGTGTCCGACTCTGTGTGACCCCATAGACGGAAGCCCACCAGGGTCCCCCGTCCCTGGGGTTCTCCAGGCAAGAACACTGGAGTGGGTTGCCATTTCCTTCTCCAATGTGTGAAAGTGAAAAGTGAAAGTGAAGTCGCTCAGTCGTGTCCGACCCTTAGTGACCCCACGGACTGCAGCCTACCAGGCTCCTCCATCCATGGGATTTTCTAGGCAAGAGTACTGGAGTGGCTTGCCATTGCCTTCTCCGATATAGTCACTAGCATTATTCTTTCACTAACATCCAGCAAAGTGTCTGGCCTGTGAACACTCACTCAATAAAACCCTTGGCAGGAAGGTATTTGGAGAAGGCAATGGCAACCCACTCCAGGGTTCTTGCCTGGAGAATCCCAGGGACATGGGAGCCTGATGGGCTGCCGTCTGTGAGGTCGCACAGAGTCGGGCACGACTAAAGCGACTTAGCAGTAGCAGCAGCAGAGCCCCATTAGCTAAGCATGCAGGCCCCTCCTCAGACCTGCTGTGCCAGAATCTGAAATGTACAAGACTTACTCGGTGCCTCCTCAGTGCTGGGATATGCTGTGAATCAGGGAATAAAATCTCAAATGTTTTGTTTGGTCAGGCAGATCCCCTTAGTGAGTGAAGTAAACCAGACTTTTAGGTATAAGCACGATCCTAGGTGATCTCTGGTTCTTGACCTCCCTCGGTGGGAGTGGTGGGCATTGTGTTGCCTGGAGATTAGCTTCATCTAACAAGGGCGGTGCTGTGCAGATCAGGATGCCTGAAGGCCTCGTGTTGCAGGCCCCTCGAGTGATTCAAGAGAAGAAGACACAAACCTGAAAGTAGAATCTGTGGACTCAGAGACTGATGACTAAATTCAGTTCTTTTTTAAAATTGAAGGATAGTTAATTTGCAATGTTATGTTAGTTTCAGGTGTGCAGCAGTGTGATTTAGTTAAACATACATGTATATGGGCTTCCCCAGGTGTCTCAGTGGTAAAGAATCTGTCTGCAATGCAGGAGACACAGGAGACGCGTGTTCGATCCCTGGGTCAGGAAGATCTCCCGGGGGAGGGCATGGCAACCCCCTCTAGTATTCTTGCTGGGGGAATCCCAAGGACAGAGGAGCCCGGCTGGCTACAGTCCACAGGGCGATAGAGAGTCAGACGTGACTGAGCACACACGTGCATATGTATCTATATATTCTTTTAAATTATAGGCTATTATTAATTACTTAATTACAGGCAAGATATTGAATATGGTTCCTTGTGCTGTGCGTCGGTCTCTGTTGTTCGTCTAGTTTATGTACCATAGTGAGTGTCTGTTTACCCCAAACTCCCGAGTTACCCCTCCCCCGCCACCTTTCCCTTCTGGAGAGCACCTGTTTGTTTTCTGTGTCTGAGAGTCTATTGTATGTAAGTTCATTTATATCACTTTTTCAGATTCCACATAAAAGGGATATCATAGTATATTTGTCTTCCTCTGTCTAACTTAAGCTGAAGAATTGTGAGGGATTTAAGCAGAACACACAAGGGCCACAGAACTGGTTTTAGCATCCCTAGTTTGCAAAGTTTCTTACCAGTGAGAAGACTTTGGGGAATGCAGTAAACAACTCCAGTTCTTCCCCAATGCAGGATTTCTGTAGTTTTGCAAGTCAGAAAGCACTCTTTCCTCTGTTTCCTTCCTTCCCTCTTTCATTACTAGTTTATTTATTCAGTATACATTCTGTGTCTCCTCTGCTGCGTGGTCTCCGTACCAGGTCTAGTCAACCTAATGGTGAATAGTGTCAAGTGGACACGACGTCCGGTGGCTCACAGTCTCACCGTGGCAACACTGTCCTCAGAAAGCAAAGAGCTCTGTGTCGGTGCCCCTTTGGTAACTGTCATGTCTGTTTTTGAGAGATGTTCTTCAGTTTACACTCTATCTTGAGTGGTTCACAAATCTTGGTAGAATACAGAAGTAGGGGGTTAGCTTCCTGAAGATGAATAGAGTTAAGAAAGTTTACAAGAGGATGTAGTTCAGCTAAAAAGCAATCCTGAGGAATGAATTCTGAAAAGCAGGTGTAGCACCCTCGGCAGTTTAAAAATGGGAACGTTTCTTGCCGCACTTCCTCAGGTTCGTCATTTCTGGCAGGTGAGAAAAATCTGCTTCATCTTTGAGCAGGAGCGAGAGCTATTTCATAAAAGCTAGCACTCTGGATGCCATTCCTCAGGTAGATTAAGACTTAATTAAGTGATTTCACCACATTTGGCATAGTTCTTTTTCCCTCTCGCTGTAGGAGTCTCTCCAGTTGCTTGGAGGGGGTTTTTATCTGTCTTTGTCACAGAAGTTAGCCCTGGAGATGCAGTGACATTTATGAGAAAGCCCCACACTGGTGACAAACACTCCACAAGGCTTTATATTTGTGTGGTGGCAGCTGTGATCAAGAGTGTAATAAAACTCAACCGAAGGTTTCATTCAAATACCGCCTGTTGATTAGCCCCCAGTGGTGAGTGAGCAAAGGTCTGGTGAGTGTTACACAATTTCTGGGACTGGAGTTTCTACTGGGATGAAAGGCTGTTTTGTCTCATTTCACCTGAGCTTTCCATTTCATTGATCTGTCTATGTTGAATAAAGGTCTGATGATAAAACTAATAACTTTTCAGGGTGGTTTTTTTTTTTTTGAGACAAAATAGTAATTTGTTCTCCAGCACATTCACCACCAAGTAAACAGGCTGGGAGGACTCTCGCTGTTCTCCTGTAACCACTAACTCTCTGGATAACACGCCATCCGTCTATTAATATATGGGGTATATTTCAATGTCTTAGTGTCCTCATTCTCATTGTGACTGTGAGAAGATGTCCCTGCCTTGTGTGTTCTCCTCACGTGACATTTCCAGCTCTCATGCTTTACAAAACCTCTGTATTCAGCATACATACCAACCTCAGCATGACAGTGAGTCCCCTGCATGCAAAAGAGGTCTGTTCAGAGAGCGTGTCATTAGTCCAGTTTGTTCTGAAGTTCAACACAGCTAGACTAGGTACCCAGCTAACACAATTGGCTATATAGTACTGTACTGTAATAGGTTTATAATACTTTTCACCCAATAATAGTAAAAACAAACACACAAAAGAAAACATTTTTAATCTTATAATACCTTGAAAAGTACAGTAGCTGGGATACAGGGGCTGGCATCGAGTTAACAGGCTAGAAGAGTTAGTGACTGGGGGGTAGAGAAGGTGGGAGACGGTAGAGCTGCAGGATCAGCGGCAGGAGAGGGAGGCACGGCAGCGCCACGCGTGGCTGACATGACTAGACATGCAAGCGCATGCACAGTTGGTCCCAGCTTTGAAAGTTCGCAACTCGGAGGTTCATATGTAGGAGGCTTACTGAATTTCCCCGGAACATTTCGTGATTTTTCTTCCCTAATCAACACGTCGACCCGACGCTCCTTCACTCACCCTGGAGGGTAGTGGGGATCTAGGGTCATCCAGGGAAACCTGACTTCATTCTATTCTCTAAGGTATTGCTTTCATTTAAACCTTCTTCTTTATTCTCTTTCTCTCTGATTACCTGCAGGTCTTCCAAACACCTCCCCTCCCCCCATCTGTATTCTGCTCTTTAGCCAGGGTGATGTCTTTTGACATGACAATCTGATCGCATGTGTCCCTGTCTCCCTTGGAGATTCAAGGACTTCTCACTCTTTAGAGAATGAAGCCCTGAATCCTCGCCTGACATCCAAGCTTCATTGTCTTACATCTCCTGCGTGGAGACACCCATTGCCGCAGACACTCTGAACTGCTTCTGATCTCTGAACTGTACGCTCTTGCCTTTAGCACCTGGCCTTCCCTTTTGCAACATGGCACACACCCCGCCCCCTCCGTCTGTCTGCCTCCACCCCCCACTCCGGAGCGTCTTCCCCGTGGCGTGTTACCACTTTCTGCTGCTTTGAAAACACCGTCTCCAGAGACTGTCGCCCAGACTCGTCATGACTCTGCCACTTGCTAGCTCCAGACCCTGAAGAAGTCATCACCCCGCCTCTTGGTGCTTTTGTTTCATTTGTGAAGCAGGGTGACATTAGTGCTCACCTCACTAGATTGCTCTTAACACTGTATAAGCCAATGAGTGAGTGAGTGGAGTCGCTCAGTCGTGTCCGGCTCTGTGCGACCCCGGGGACTATACCCCGCCAGCCTCCTCTGTCCATGGGACTCTCCAGGCAAGAATACTGGAGTGGGTTGCCATTTCCTTCTCCAGGGGATCTTCCTGACCCAGGGATCGAACATCGGCCTCCTGCATTGCAGGCAGATTCGTTACCACTTGAGCCACCAGGGAAGCCCATATAAACACATACATATGATGAATTTGTCATGTGAGGAAACTATAAATTATTATGACTTACTACATTAACAGTATCACAATTTATATGTTTTTAGTCACCTCGAGGATAATCAAAAAGCAAACCTACTGGGTCCCAAGATCATAAATAGAAAAAAGCACTCCAAAGCCAAAGATAAGTGGTTTGGGGATTACCACTTAATTAGAATCAGTCGTTTGCTGTTATTTTTTGTTGGTTAAGATAGCGCATACATAGTTTTTGAAATTCCAGATTAAAATATATTTTAGGATTTAAATGAATGAATACCTATATTGAAAAAATATAAAATAGATATCAGATAATGCTTTTCCAATGTTAGTTGAACATTTTATTGGGACAACATTTTCAAACTTCAGGATTTTTATCCTATTGTATCTTAGGAGAATGGAGATTGACGTTTGTACAGACTCTGATGATTCATATAATTACCACACCACTTAGCCTAGGTATGCTTAAGATTTTGCTCTCTCCAGGACTTAGGTTTGAGTTTTGAAGGGGTATTAGCATCTGATCCTAAGCCAGACTTAGGATCTCAGGGGACCCTGATCAACAGGAAAAAGCAGGTGCTTTCAGCCGAGTTTTGGAAAGCTGTTTGGATCTCTAGTTGGTTTGGAGCCAGATCACGCTTCCATTTAAAGTAATGGTCGCAGGATTCTAGGAGCCCTGATGTTATGACACCCAGGGTATTTCATAGTTGGGACAGAGTGGGATTTAATAAAGCTATAGCTTTAAATAAAAGCAGGCTTCATTCTTGAAAATGGGCTGGAACAGAGGGTAACTTCAGGAAACTTTGAGATGGGACTTCCTTGGACTCCCTGGCAGACACTGGTGATGTCTCCTGGGGCCAAGGCTACACTCCTGGGACCCTCTGAATTGCCTTGGAGCATCAGGAGCTGGTTACTGATCTGATGATTCACTGATCAAATCAGGATAAGATTTGAGTAAAGGGCAGCCAGTTATTTCCATAGCCTGGATTTGCCCAGGATCATAGTAGAAACTGGGACATTTCTGGGAAATCAAGTATTGTGAGGAGAGATGGTTAAAAAATTAAGGGGGTAAACAGATTTATTACAAATAATTGCCTTCCCCTTGTCTGTATCCCTCATTCTGTCTGCCTGTCCTTTTTGCTTGCGTATCTATGGCTTTCTTCTTTCCGAATAGGTTTAAGGGTATGTATAGTGCTCAGAAAACCCATGCAATAATAAAAACATTCCTATAAAACCAAAGAACCTCCCTCTGTTAAGGTGTCAGTATGTTGTAAACTGCATTATCATAGTGGCATCTGGTAAGACTGCAATGCTTATGAAGCCCTTGTGTTTTGAGAATTTTTATGTTTACAATAATGCACAATGTTTTACATTTCATGTAGGCATTAACTATCTGCAGAGGCATCTGCATTGCTGGTCTGAGCATGATTTGTCTCTTTTGCTTTGGAGCTTTTCAATTTGAGGGTTGTTGTGAGAAAATAGATTTAACTTCATTTCCTGTCTCTGATAACTGCCAGTGTATGTTAACAGTTCATTCATTCAATAAACATTTAATAACTGTGTATGCTGTGTGCCAAGCACTGTTGGAGTGTATGTAGGACACAGAGAGAAATAAGATGTGGTTTTAGGCTCTAAGGATTCACCATCTGCTAAAAATTGTTTCTATGTTAAGAATATCTTCCTTTGTTTTTAGTAACAATCAAATCTTAATGTTTACACTTGGTAGAATCTACTGTGATCAGCAGTAATATACTTGCATCATCATTTAATTGTCAACTTAAATTTAAACTTTTATCTCTCCTTACCTCTGTCTCTGATCACATCCTGGGCGTCTTTTCTGTGAAGCTGAGTCATCCAATGATGGCTATTCCGGAACACGAAACCCTTGATTCCAAAGAGGTAAATGTAGAATATAATTGAACATCCACTTATCCATCTCCGTGTAATATTGGATTGTAGAAGTAAGCCAATATTCTATTAAAAATTAATAAAATCTGTTTTATTTTAAAGAAAGAATGAACCGGCCTACTGTGTGTTGTTCAGAAGCATCTGATAGTTAAGGAGTAAATTCTTGCTTCTCAATGTGGAAGGTGGTACTAGAGGTGCCCATGTATGTAGCACTTTGATTACAAACTACTTCTATCTCATCTATTTTTGTGATTTTTCCCTCTGGATTCATTATGTGAAGCCATTGTTGTTTTCTTTTTCTAGAAGATCGGTGAATGTCCCATAATATTTATAAGTGTCTTCTGAGTCAGAATCCCAGGACCATCTGGTAGCTCAGTTTTCCAACCCCCAAGTGAATTTTGCACATGGCGGGTAGCATACAGGCAAAAGTGTGCCATCTCAAATATAGCTCTAAATTTCATTCAAATATTGAGCCACTTTCACATTTTGAGCTGACAGAGAAAAATAAATGAAAAGACCTTTCTTATTTTTAAAAAATGCTATACCAAAGGGACAAGAAAAAATTCTATAAAAAAATTGAATTTTCTGTCGAGCAAGAATAATTGAGCAATGTTTTCTTCTATGTCCCTTTAGGCAAAGTGGTAAAGGTGAGGGAAAAAAGTACTTTTTGAAAGACTTGTCTTTATGAAGGTAAAACGTGAATTCATTCGTTCATTCTGATACCCTTGCAGATTAGTCATGCTCAATTTTGTAGCCTCCAAGTTAAAAAATCTATATATAATACAATAATACAAAAGAGAGATAAAAAATAATAAAATCCCAAATAAAATTATAAATGAAATCTGAATTTTTCCCCAAAGTGTATTTTCCATAATTTGGGGCATATTTCATAAACTGACATCCCAATTTATGCAAATTTTGAAATTTCTAATATACAGTATTGATGTACCCATCTGCTAAAACTTTAGTTATTAAATTATAAAGTCATGCTATGAATAGGCATGGATTTGTATCCTTGACCATATCTTTGATTTTTTTTAGAACCAGGATTTTTTGTGTAATGGGAAATTTTTGATACATGTAGCCAGGTTGTATTGCTGAACAATTTTAGCAATTCTTCTTATCAGAAGCCTGTTGGTTTCTATGTACACATGCCAGCATTAAGAATGATTATAATTACCAATTTATTGAGAGTTTACTATATGTTAACTTTACTATATGCACTTTAGATACATTGTTTTACTTAATCTTCAAAAAACATTGTAAGTTGAGTATTACTTTTCCCGTTTTACAGAGGAGGAAACTGGGGCTGAGGGGTATCCATTTATTGATAATCTATATATCATATGATATCACATACATGGAATCTACAATATGATACAAATGAACTTCTTGACAAAACAGAGACATACTCATCGATATAGAAAATCACAAAGTTAATAAGGGAAAAAAGAGAGGAGGGTAAACTGGGAGGTGTGGGTTAACAGATACACACTACTGTGTATAAAACAGATAAACAAGGTCCTACTGTATAGCACAGGAACTATATTCAGTATCCTGTAATAACCTATAATGGAAAAGAATCTGAAAAAGAATATATGTGTATATATTTATGTATTATAATATACGTTCTTTTTCAGATTCTTTTCCATTAGGTGTTATATATATTATATATAATATTTAATATTATATGTATAACTGAATCACTTTGCTGTCCACCAGAAACTAACATAAGATTGTAAATCAAACTATATTTAAATAAAAATATATATATAAAACTAAAAAAAATGAAATAAATGTTTTTTATAATTAAGCTACCATTTTAGGCATCCATGTACAGGATTTTACTTAGTTACACTGGCACATATGGGAGTGATTTAATAACTTTTGACAATTTCTTATGCTGTATGATCAACAGTAATATTTACCTGCGCATTTTCCCCAAATCTTCTCTTTGGTATGTATTTACCCTCAAAGCACCAAACAAGAAAGCTACCTGCTTTTATAAAGCAATTCTGGTCTTATGACCATATGATCTAGAGAGTAAAGTGTGCTAGTTACCAACCCAGTGCAAACAAACACTCATGGAAGGACCTTGATCAAATCTCAGAATTTCCCTCTTGGTTTTCTCTCATTTCCTAAAGACAGCAGCCTGCATTTTGGACTGCCAGATTGATGTTTCTTTTGTTTGATCCTACTATTTGTAGGAACTAGTTTTTTAAAATTAGTTCAGGAATTCAATTAAAAACAACCTCAGATTTACTTGATTTAATTTGATCATTATTTTTGTAAGCCCTATACTTTATAAAGTCCATTTAAAAGGACTTCCCTTGTAGATCAGCTGGTAACAAATCTGCCTGCAATGTGGGATTTAATTTGATCATTATTTATATAAGTCCTATGCTTTGATCTCTTCAAGAAAATTAGAGATACCAAGGGAACATTTCATGCAAAGATGGGCTCAATAAAGGACAAAAATGGTATGGATCTAACATAAGCAGAAAATATTAAGAAGAGGTGGCAAGAATACACAGAAGAACCGTACAAAAAAGATCTTCATGATCCAGATAATCACCATGGTGTGATCACTCACCTAGAGCCAGACATCCTGGAATGTGAAGTCAAGTGGGCCTTAGAAAGCATCACTACGAACAAAGCTAGTGGAGATGATGCAATTCCAGTTGAGCTATTTCAAATCCTAAAAGATGATGCTGTGAAAGTGCTACACTCAATATGCCAGCAAATTTGGAAAACTCAGCAGTGGCCACAGGACTGGAAAAGGTCAGTCTTCATTCTACTGCACAATTGCACTCATCTCACACGCTAGTAAAGTCATGCTCAAAATTCTCCAAGCCAGGCTTCAGCAATACATGAACTGTGAACTTCCAGATGTTCAAGCTGGTTTTAGAAAAGGCAGAGGCACCAGAGATCAAATTGCCAACATCCGCTGGATCATGGAGAAAGCAAGAGAGTTCCAGAAAAACATCTATTTCTGCTTCATTGACTATGCCAAAGCCTTTGACTGTGTGGATCACAATAAACTGTGGAACATTCTGAGAGAGATGGGAATACCAGACCACCTGACCTGCCTCTTGAGAAACCTATATGCAGGTCAGGAAGCAACACGTAGAACTGGACATGGAACAACAGACTGGTTCCAAATAGGAAAAGGAGTACGTCAAGGCTGTATATTGTCACCCTGCTTATTTAACTTATAAGCAGAGTGCATCATGAGGAACGCTGGGCTGGAAGAAGCACAAGCTGGAGTCAAGATTGCTGGGAGAAATATCAATAACCTCAGATATGCAGATGACACCATTGTTATGGCAGAAAGTGAAGAGGAACTAAAAAGCCTCTTGATGAAAGTGAAAGAGGAGAGTGAAAAGGTTGGCTTGAAACTCAACATTCAGAAAACTAAGATCATGGCATCCAGTCCCATCAGTTCATGGGAAATAGATGGGAAACAGTGGAAACAGTGGCTGACTTTATTGTTCTGGGTTCCAAAATCACTGCAGATGGTGTTTGTAGCCATGAAATTACAAGATGCTTACTCCTTGGAAGGAAAGTTATGGCCAACCTAGATAGCATAGTAAAAAGCAGAGACATTACTTTGCTAACAAAGTCTGTCTAGTCAAGGCTATGGTTTTTCCAGTAGTCACATATGGATGTGAGAGTTGGACTATAAAGAAAGCTGAGCGCCGAAGAATTGATGCTTTTGAACTGTGGTGTTGGAGAAGACTCTTGAGAGTCCCTTGTACTACAAGGAGATCCAACCAGTCCATCCTAAAGGAGATCAGCCCTGGGTGTTCATTGGAGGGACTGATGCTGAAGCTGAAACTCCAATAGTTTGGCCACCTCATGTGAAGAGCTGACTCATTGGAAAAGACCCTGATGCTGGGAGGGATTGGGGGCAGGAGCAGAAGGGGACGACAGAGGATGAGATGGCTGGACGGCATCACCGACTCGATGGGCATGAGTTTGGGTGTACTCCGGGATTTGGTGATGGACAGGGAGGTCTGGCATGCTGCAGTTCATAGGGTCACAAAGAATCGGACACGACTGAGTGACTGAACTGAACTGAATTGAACTGATGCTTTATAAAGTCCATTTAAAAACAGCTATATCAAAACAAGTTCAGCTGCTCATCTGGGACAGTGGTTCTTAGCTCTGGCTCAGCATTAAAATCTCCTGGGACTTTTTTTTCAGACGTGCCCAATGGCTTGTGGAATCTTAGTTCTCCAACCAGGGGTCTAACCTGTGGCCCCTGCACTGGGAGTAGAGTCTTAACTACTGGACCACCAGGGAAGTCCCGTCCTGGGACTTTTTAAAGCCCAAAGAGTGCACTTCCACTCTAGGAAAATGGAATCAAGAATCTTTAGAGGTGGGCAAAGGCAGGTTTAAAATCTCTGCCGGTGATTTACGTGTACAATTGGAGCTGAGAGCCTCAAATTCTAGCTCCTTCATTGTCTAGAAAAGCCAATCAAGTCAATCTCGGAAACAAAAATTTGAAAGTAAAAGCAAAAGAATCATAAAAAAATATTGTTTTAGGGAATGCTTTGAATTAATAAAGATTTGGATCACAAATTCTTTCTGTCTGCTGTCATAAAAGTTTAGCCTATACTGTAACCAGTGGTAGGTTACTTTTGAGAGACCTGTTCTACATTGAGATTCACTGTTCCTGAGTTAATAAAACCGGATATTTTCTGTTTCCTTTGACATTCTACACAAGGTTTGGAAAATACCCCCTTAGACTGGGGTTGGGCATAACATCTGATGTGAACCAGATCCAGGGGCTTTTGTTGTTGTGCAGTTGCTAAGTGTGTCTGAGGAATAAGAAGGTGAGATCCCTACATAATGGATTTAACCATTGTGATCAGCTGGCTGATCAGTTTTCAAAGAAGGTCACTTGCATAGATTTCTTTTTCTTTTGAGTGTGCTTGCATTAATTTTTTAAAAGTAATTTTATTGAAATATAGTTGATTCACAGTATTGTATTAGCTTAAGCTCTACAGCAAAGTGATTCAGTTATACATATATTCATCCTTTTTCATGTTCTTTTCCATTATGATTTATCACAGGATATTGAATGTAGTTCCCTGTGCCATACAGTAGGACTTGCTGTTTATCCATCCTTATATAGTAGTTTGCATCTACTCATCCCAAACTCCCAATCTTTCTCCCCTTTCCTGCCTCTTCCCCTGCAACCACAAGTCTGTTCTCTGTATCCATTTCTGTTTTGTAGATATGTTCATTTGTGTTGTATTTTAGATTCCACATGTAAGTGATATCACATGGTATATGTCTTTCTCTTTCTGACTTATTTCTCTCAGCATGATACTCTCTAGGTCCACCCATGTTGCCGTAAATGCCATTATTTAATTCTTTTATATTAGTAGTATTCCGCATATATGTGTGTATATGTGTATGTATGTATGTATATGTGTGTGTGTATATATGTAGTTGTGTATACATATATATGTATACACACACCACATCTTTTTTATCCACTCATCTGTTGATGGACATTTAGGTTATTTCCATGTCTTGTCTATTGTAAATAGTGCAGCTATGAACATAATTCATGTATCTTTTTTAATTAGTTTTGTCTGGATAATATGCCCAGGAATGGAATTATTGGCTCCTATGACAGCTCTGTTTTTGTTTTTTTGAGGAACCTTTACACTATTTTCCATAGTGGCTTTACCAATTTACATTCCCACCAGTTGTTGACCCCAATGCAGAAATCTCCAAGTAGGTGAACATATAATACCATCTAATTTAGAGCAGACTCTCTGCCTGAGATAAATGCTTTCTGGTTATTGTTACTTAGAAAAAATTAATTTCCATCAGCAGTCATCATCATCATTTCTGATTGTATTCCTCTTGTCTGGTGAATTCAGCAACTCGGATCCACAACCAGTCTAGATGGCTCACTTCTGTCGCACAAGTTTAAACGTGAAACTCAGGCTGGGAACGAGATATAACCAACCTGCCAGTCTTCACATCACCTGCTACATGCAGTCCTAGGCCTATTTCATTTTTAACTTGAGGCTCAATTGATTTCCAAGAACATGCCTAAATATGCATTTGGTTCTGAACTTTCAGATCCATTTGTTATTAACACAGCTGGAGAGCTAATCAGTCACTACTTGCTCATAAAACACATACTAGGCAAATTCTTCTCCTGTTTTCTTATTCCTTCTCTTTGCAGATTTTTGATAAATACTTGAGTTGGCAAGATAACAATTCTGCTGGCAAGGTGACCGTCTAGGATCGATTTGCTGCTGTGGTGTAAAAAAGATTTGTTCATTTTATTTTTAATTCCAGAACCTCCATTGATGTCTCAAGTTCTAATTTTATGGGACAAGTGTCTCATTCCTTTATCTTTATTCTCCAGATGAGAACACAGGAAAGAGAAAAATAAGTTATTTGTCCATGGAAGCCACTCTCATTCTTTTTGTTTGATTCAAGGGTAAAAATGGAATTATCAAGAGGAATGGGCCCACTCTGTTCCCTGCAAGCAATTTCCCATAAATATTATTTATCAAAATCAAACTTTGATAAATCTTGGATTGCAGCGTGCAAGGTTGTAACCTTATAGAAGTATTTGGTATCTGTATATTTGTAACTACTGATGAAAAGAAGATTCATATGCTTTGATTGACAAGTGGTTGGAGGTCCAGGTCACCTCATATGAATACCTGAGTAGATCCCTACTTTGGCCAGGCATCCAGGTGGGCAAGGAAAAATAGAAAGAAAGATATTCTGACCACCAGATTTGCAGCAGTGAACCCTATCAACAAGAGCTTTCTGTGTTGAAAGCCTACAGCCTGTGTGGAGGAAATAAAATTAAAATAAATATTTTTTACCAACCCGAGTCCTCCTAACAAGATAGTAGAGAAGAAAAATCACTTTTATTATTGACTAAGCATTCAACCAGAATGTGATGTCTATCACAGGCACCAAAAGATCACAAAGACAGAAGACATCTCACCCTTCACATAGCCAAGTAGGTTTAACCCATTATATATATATATATTCTCAAGATAAACAATAATTCAATTTACTCTCAAATAAGAGGACTTGACAAATAGTGTTTATTGCACTTAGCTCATTCTAAGTCACTTGGTAATTGGGAGGACCACCTGTGTTATTTCATTGACTCTATACAAAGGAAAAAGAAACTTCTCCTATCTTTAAGACAGGAGCTATTTTTACAACTTTGAGCCAGGTGTCAACTAAAGTTAGACTCCCATCCTTCCTGAGAACCTAGGAGAAACTTAGAGATAAGGCTTCTTCTATCTCCTTTGGATGTTTACCTTTAAAGGAGATGGTTGTCAAGTCCTTGAGATTTTTCTGAGTCTTAAAACTGATAAGATGCCCATCTAGGTTTCACAAGGATTTATCTCCATTTCCAAGAGAGGAGACAAGTTTTCTGAAACAAATGCTCTAAGAACAAGGGAGGGAAATTTCTTCTTTTACTTTCAGCAAGGGTAATTAAGCCTCTTAAACATTTTTATTTGTCCTTACTCCTGGCTGATATGAAGTAGTACCAGAATCTGAGAGTCTGATTCTAAAGTAGCCACTAAAGAGAAACAAGTCTCATTGACTTTTCTTTTCTCGGGACTCAGTTGTAAATATTATAGGAGAGGTGAGGGTTTGACAATTTAGGGGTTTTTCCTTCAAAGTCATTTCAATAGATTCATGTTGGGTTTTATATTGTAATGAATCATGGTAAAAGGCTGAGCAGAAATCAGAAAGTAGAAGGACTGACCTTTTTGTGGGCACTAACTTTACAAGATAAACAAAACAAAATAATAGAATCAGGGTTAATAACTATGCAGGGCTCAGGTCACCAGATATTAAATTTTTTTGACTCCAAATTCAACATTATCTTTCCTAGAATCCGTTAGACCTGCACTCTCCACCTACCATCCTATCCAAATAAGACCTTAGCTGCTGAATATTTTGTCACTTCTGTCTTATGGATAATAAATTCTGATGTTAGATCTTGTATTTTTACACCAACTTTAGTAGTTATGAAAAAGTCCAAAATATATTTTAAATTTTCAGAAAAAATTAATATGTAACTGTTAATAAATTATTAGATACTTTTCTGGAAATGATAATTTGCTTTGTATACCTGAAGTCTGGCTTCATCTTTACAAGAAGACGTGTAGATCATTCTCTTTCATTTGACAGATAAGATTGTTCAGAGTTGGTTATATATTGAAAGGGAAGGAAAAATCAATTTACACAGCACATTCTTTAAGAAAGTGCTTTCTGTCACACTGGCTTAAAGTTTGACAACACTGCATCACTTATTACCTAAAGTTAACTTTAAACAAAACCAATTTTGGAATGTGACTCCTTCCAAAATTGCAATTTTCTAAATATCTCATGGTCTTTCTTGTATATATTTTCTTATCCAAAATAACTATTGTTCAGCTGGTGACAGGATATAATACTGAGCCTTCACTGCTGGGAACGAGCCAGAAAATAATAATTTATTTATTTTATTAATGGTTTGCATATTTCTTAAATGTAGATATTTGTTTTTCCTGAGTAATTCGGCTCCAGGAGATCAATCCTGGGTGTTCATTGGAAGGACTGATGCTAAAGCTGAAACTAATACTTTGGCCACCTCATGCGACGAGTTGACTCACTGAAAAGACTCTGATGCTGGGAAGGATTGGGGGCGGGAGGAGAAGGGGATGACAGAGAATGAGATGGCTGGATGGCATCACCGACTCAATGGAGATGAGTTTGAGTGAACTCCGGGAGTTGGTGATGGACAGGGAGGCCTGGCGTGCTGTGATTCATGGGGTCGCAAAGAGTTGGACACGACTGAGCGACTGAACTGAACTGAACTGAATTCGGCTCCTTACCTATATTGAGATTGGCAAAGAAAACAGAAAAGTCACAAAAGTTATAAAATCTTGACTCAACCTGTCATAACATCATGTCATTTCAAACCAACTGCTGAATGGTGGTGGTAAACACTACTTTGACCTTTTAGTGGGTTCAGAGGAGATGAGAAATGGTGCTCAGTTTGCCAGCCTGGTGTCAAGGCATGATATGCCTAGTCTTCTGCTATCTGATCTAATTATTTCTATAATATAACATCTTACATTTGAAAAAGAATTGAGAGGCCTTTTGTCCAATATTTAATTGAATGTTATAATCCCGTATATCCTTAAATCCTCTGTTGAAACTCCTCTGGGGAGTTTTTACATGTTTACAAGTTTACAAGTCAAACATGTTATATGCTTTAATATGGATGAAACAAATTAATGACTGTATGACCAACAAAAACAAACAGGAAACATTGAACAAATAAGTATTTAATTACTAATGCTGTGTTCTTGGGCATGGTATTTAATCTTTTAGAGCCTCAATTTCATTCTCTGTAAAGTTAGATCAAAGGATTATGGTGAAGATTTACATTAATGGGTGTAAAGTGGTTAGTATATAAAATACATAGCCCTTCATAAGAGTTAGTCAAAGATGATGATTTCTTTAAATATCTCGTAAGAGTAGCTACCAAATGTTGCTGTTGCTGTGCTTAGTCGCTCAGTCGTGTCCAACTCTTTGTGACCCCATAGACTGTAGCCCGCCAGACTCCTCTGTTCATGGGGATGCTCCAGGCAAGAACACTGGAGTGGGTAGCCTATCCCTTCTCCAGGGGAACTTCCAGACCTAGGAATCGAACCAGGGTCTCCTGCATTGTAGGCGGATTCTTTACCATCTGAGCTACCCAGGAAGCCCACCAAATGTTGCTACTCTCAGGAAAATAAAAAACATACTCATTTTTATTTGTTAGAAGGAAAAAGGAGGAGATGTCATTGAGGCATTTTTCTCTTTTCATTCTAAAACTTCAGAGAATTCAAATGTTGAAACCTCCAACTCATTTATTTCATGACTATTGATTTTCTGTGGCCAGAACAAATCAGTGTAGGAGTGCCGCTACCTCTTGTTTTTAGCAACTTTTTCTCCACCTTCTCCTAATCTGGCAAATGAACGCTCTCCTCCATGACTCAGGGCATGTCCTGTTTCTCTGTCCTGCTCAGCCACTTGGCTTTGGTACAGTCAGTTTTCCTGTCTGCTTCCCTCATGCTTTGCACGTCCCCCGTATCCCCTATGGAGCGGCTCTGAGCCACAGCTCTCTGAGACCGTGGCTTCTTCACCCCTTGGTCTGGCTCAGGACAAAAAACCAACCAACAGAACAAACAAATAAAAACACTGAACTTATTTGTAAAACAGAAACAGAGTCAAAGATGTGGAAAACAAGCCTATGGTTACCAGGGGAAACAGGACAGAGGGAAGGATAAATTGGAAGGTTGGTATTGACATATAAACACTGCTATATATAAAATAATCAACGAGGTCCTACTATAGCACAGAGAACTATATTCATTTTCCTATGATAGATACACACTACTATGTATAAAATAGTTAACTAATAAGGGCCTACTGTATTGCACAGGTAACTATACCCAGCATTCTATAATGGCCTATATGGGAAAAGACTCTAAATAAGAATATATGCATATAAATGTGTAACTGAATCACTTTGCTGTACACCTGAAACTAACATGGCTTTGTAAATCAACCATACTTCCCCTCAAAAACAATTAAAACAAAAACAACAAAACACAAAACAGAGAGTTGCCTGCAGAAAAGAAACTGACCTCCCTCAATTTCCACCAGCCTTTTGGAATGCTCTGTTGACAGCCATGCATTGGCACCTGCAAATGTATAGTTATGGTCATTTCCTTTCAATGTTATTTTATCACATTACTCTATTAGAGTACAGTTTTAGAACTAAATTTCTCCTCTCTGATATTTCCTTTTCTACTTCTTTCTAGACTGGTATAATCTACTAATACTGATCTCCACTCAGTTCAGTTCAGTTCAGTTGCTCAGTTGTGTCCGACTCTTTGCGACCCCATGAATCACAGCACGCCAGGCCTCCCTGTCCATCACCAACTCCCGGAGTTCACTCAAACTCATGTCCATCGTCGGTGATGCCATCCAGCCATCTCAATTTCTGTTGTCCCCTTCTCCTCCTGCCCCCAATCCCTCCCAGCATCAGAGTCTTTTCCAGTGAGTCAACTCGTCGCATGTGGTGGCCAAAGTAATGGAGTTTCAGCTTTAGCATCAGTCCTTCCAATGAACACCCAGGACTGATCTCCTTTAGAATGGACTGGTTGGATCTCCTTGCAGTCCAAGGGACTCTCAAGAGTCTTCTCCAGCACCACAGTTCAAAAGCATCAGTTCTTCGGTGATCAGCTTTCTTCACAGTCCAACTCTCACATCCATACATTACCACGGGAAAAACCATAGCCTTGATTCAGTTAAGTTTACCTTATCTGCTCCAGGGACTTCTGTGGTGGCTCAGACGGTAAAGTGTCTGTCTACAATGCGGGAGACCTGGGTTTGATCCCTGAGTCGGGAAGATCCCCTAGAGAAGGAAATGGCAATACACTCTAGTACTATTGCCTGGAAAATCCCATGGACAGAGGAGCCTGGTAGGCTACAGTCCACAGGGTCACAAAGAGTCGGACAGGACTGAGCCACTTCACTTCACTTTATCTGCTCCAGACTGTGTAATCTTATCAAACAGAGATTGATGGATAAAGAAATCAGTGGAACCACCCCGCTACTCCATAGCAGCCTTGGGAAGCCAGTGGAATTAGTATGTGAAAAAAAAACGCAAGAGGTTCATTTGCTGCCTCCTGGTTTTGTAATGTCCGATTTTGAAAATCCAATCCCAGTTCACTTTACCTTCTCTGTGATTTACAGGCTACATTTTAGGGAATGATGCATTTAACATTAAAGAAAAAGTTGGCAGCAACCAAGTCATTGAAGGATGAGGGTTGTGGGTGGGATATGGCAGGGCTGTTCCTTAAGGTGGCACCAGCCCCTCAAAGCCATTGTCACCCCTTGCAGGAGGTCAGAACTGCTGTGCTGAGCTCTGGAGAGACCAGGGTCTGATTTGAAGGTACCACTGGGTGTCTTTATCCTACCATTAATTGTATAACAAAAAAGCAGCTACCGAGAAAAACAACAGACAGAAACTTCCTACTCCAAATCATTTTTATATGAAATGCTATACTTGAATATGAATGGGCATGTTTTTTAAATTCCATCTCCATTAACCTGACTACTGTTTCCTCTTATTTTGCAGCAATGAAGATGGAGCAGAAGTGAACACTCAGGCTGGGCTGAAGTTTTTGGAACGCTGGTGCTAATCACTTGCTAGATTTAACTTTTATCACTCTTATTTTTCAGTCTTAGTGTTTTCCTTATGAACTGCGGTGGAACTAAAAAAGTTCCCTGCAGGCATATAACGTGGCAGCAGTCACTAACACCCCGCTTAGAAGAGATTTACCTACAGTTTCTCCTGCCACTGTTAGAGCCTTGAATGCCTTCTATTAAGCTGACAGCAATACTAACGTGGCCCTCTGTTTAGCAGGCAAATAGAAAAGAAACACGGGGAATTAGAAGGATGGGCGTGATGATTTTTCAACACCAGTTTTATTTTATGCATATGTTACTATCTGAATCAGGTTATATTTCCCTGCTGCTTAATTATTTTTACACATTAAAAAAACAGTAACTTTTTGAAAAGGAGTCCCTGCCTGCTTTCAGGGATATTTTGGGAAACTCTTGAAGGTGTGAAAGCTGGCATTTACACAAAACACATGCTGTTTTCCTGTCCTGTTGGCGTTCTGTGCTTCCTGGGACATGCAGACAGTCAAGTTTAGGTCGTGTTGCTGAACTATTTCTGCATCACTGTTTCTCTGACTGTCCACGTGATTCTTACAAAGGCTGCTTGGGAGTTAGTTTGTACCCATCATCTTGGGAGCAGCCGAGACCGGAGAGCAAACGACCCTGTTGCAGACAGTCCCGGGAGCCCCCCAACTCTAGCATACCCAGTGCCCACCATCTTGGCCGTGTTCCCTTTCTTTCCTAGCTGCCACCCCCAGCATCCAGTCTTCACCTTCTCAAAGTGGTTGCCTTTGTCTTGTCTGCCCAGTTGGGGCGATACACCAAGGAAGAATCCACCACGGTTCTGGACATTGAGCCCCTGGTAGCAGAGGACTCGGTAGACACTACGTACCCTTGTGCCCAGCTCATGTTCTCCTTGGAGCCACTGCGCCCTCAGACCATTGCTCCATCACCCTCATCATCCTGCCCAGGGCAAAGCAAGGAGAGTTGCCCACAGAACAGCTTGCCTCCTCATCCTCCACGCACCATTTTGGATGGCTCCATTGTTGTATTGTGGCATAAAGATGGAGCAGCAGTGAAGAAAAACATCCTGTATTTCCAGGCACCAACTGTATTTCCAGTTGGTGCCTGGAAATACAAAGTCCTCATCATCTCCTCCATTAGTGGGTGAGGAGAAGTGGGGCCCTAGTAATGCTTTCTGCTCATTTCTTCTCCCCCAAACACTACTTCTCTACCTGCTAGACTGTGTGAGGCATCATTTTAGATTATTGATCATCATCTCTAGTAGTCACTGTGTTCTGATCACATGTCCGGCACCACGAATTTGATTTAACCTTCACAGTGAGCCTGTGAGGCAGGTAATAGTATTATTCATATTTTATGTTTGTGAGAAGAGGTTCTAAAAGGTTAAATCAAGCTGCTGCTGCTGCTGCTAAGTCACTTCAGTCGTGTCCGACTCTGTGTGACCCCATAGATGGCAGCCCACCAGGCTCCCCCGTCCCTGGGATTCTCCAGGCAAGAACACTGGAGTGGGTTGCCATTTCCTTCTCCTAGTAAATGCTAAAGACAGAACTAACACCAGATAATCAGGTTCTAAAACAGCCGTTTATTCAATTGTTTATCCATTCGTCTTTGAGAACAAAAGGTTGAGTTAATCACACTCCCTAGTTCATTGCTCTTAGAAGTTTGGGCAAGACCCCTCTCCTGTGTACTTGTTGTTTGGACGATTGATTAACTTTTCTAAGGATTTCTATCTTCTCTTTTCCTGCTATAGGTACACTTTCTTGTGTTTGATATATATTCTTTACCTATATATGTTTTGAAGATGTGCATTCTTTTTTCCTCCTTATATATTTAATAAATGTAAATGATATTATAATTTATATTTCGTTTCTTTTGTTCCCACTTCACCCTGTGGTGTTTAAGCTCTATCAACATTGCTCTATAAATACCTAGTGGCTTGCTCTGTAAACACTTCAGCTACCTGAGGTGCCTTCTTCGCATCTCAGCTACCCACCTGCCCCAGGGTGAGCTCTCAGAGAGCCTCTCTCTACCCTCCACCAGTTGTGATGTCCAGTAAGTCCCCTCGGTGCGAACCTTCAAAGCTGTGAACTTTGCATTCACATCATGCACCAGATGAATGTGCATCTGGTTCCAGGAAGGAGCCAGACCTGTGCCACCAGCATCAGGTGTGAGCGAAACTGCAGCTTGTCCCGTCTTCTGTTGCGGACAATTCTCCAGCTCTATCTCCCACCTCCTCTCCACCCTCCGGTCAGAAACCCTTCTTACCTATTCACTCACGCCAGCCCTGCATACCAGCTGCTGTCCTGTACTATCGTACTTTTCAAGGTACTGTACTGTAAGATTAAAAATGTTTTATATTTTGTTTGTTTTTTAAATGTATTTTTGGGTGAAAAGTTTTATAAACCTATTACAGTACAGTACTATACAGCCGACTGTATTAGTTGGGCATCCAGGCTAACTTTGTTGAACTTACGAATACACTGGACTTACGAATACACTCTCAGAGTGGAACTTGTTTATAGGTACGGGACTTATTGTATATTGTTTCTTGTAACCTCCTGTGTACCTTTATGAGAATTTCTCTGGAGTGTATATACACCCAGGTTTAGAATTATTTAATTTTAATTGGATTCATAATAGGATTCATTTCAGTTCATTTCAGTTCAGTTCATTTCATTCAGTTCAGTTCAGTTCAGTTCAGTCGCTCAGTCGTGTCCGATTCTCCACGACCCCATGAATCACAGCACGCCAGGCCTCCCTGGCCATCACCAACTCCCGGAGTTCACTCACACTTATGTCCATCGAGTCGATGATGCCATCCAGCCATCTCATTCTCTGTCATCCCCTTCTCCTCCCGCCCCCAGTCCTTCCCAACATCAGAGTCTTTTCCAGTGAGTCAACTTGTCGCATGAAGTGGCCAAAGTATTGGAGTTTCAGCTTTAGCATCAGTCCTTCCAATGAACACCCAGGACTGATCTCCTTTAGAATGGCCAGGTTGGATCTGCTTAATTGGGCTACGTCCTTCCCCATTACTATTCCCTTGAATGTATGCCCTCATTTTTATTCCCACAACAATGTGTTAGGGCTCTTATGTCTCCAACTTCTCTGTACTTGAAGATCTGAACTATGAAAACTCAGGCTTTACCATCATCAAAGGCAATACTTAAGACAGGAAGTTTGTTTGAACATGTTGTCCTATCCATGCTAAATTTTCCAATTCTCAGAAACTTCTAGACCCTCTAAATCAGGGCAGTTGTCCCTTAGGTATTTTTTCTTCATGTCATAGATGAAAAGACCTTGAACCTGAAGGGTTATTTGACTGAGGTCACCAAAGTAGTGATGGATAAACCTTGCACCAGGCCTTTTGCTTTTGCTACTGTATTATTTCTACCAAAGCAACTGCATCTGAATGCCACTGTGCAATCTGTTCAGTCTCTCAGCAGTGATCAGAGTGCTGAGAGCACAGGCACAGGAGAGACACATTGATTGTGGGAGAACCAAGAAGACAGCATGCTTTTCAGATTGGGTGGTGATAGTGTCAGTGCCCTGAGCAGCTTGGGAGCACAGTGGGTGCTTGGAGGGAAGAAGGTAGCGGGGATAGATGTGGACTAGGTGTGGAACAGACAGGTACTGAGGCTGTGTCTTTATTTGGGCTCCCTGGTGAGTAGATTTAAAGAAAGTATTTAGTGTGTGGTTACTTTATCTTGGAGGTGATCACAGTTCAGTTCAGTTCAGTCACTCAGTCATGTACGACTCTTTGCTACTCATTGGACTGCAGCACACCAGGCCTTCCTGTCCATCACCAACTCCTGGAGTCCACCCAAACCCATGTCCATTGAGTCGGTGATGCCATCCAACCTTCTCATCCTCTGTCTTCCCCTTCTCCTCCTGCCCTCAATCTTTCCCAGCATCAAATGAGTCTTGTCAAATGAGTCAGCTCTCCGCATCAGGTGGCCAAAGTATTGTAGTCTCAGCTTCAACATCAGTCCCTCCAGTGAACACCCAAGAAGGACTGATCTTCTTTAGGATGGACTAGTTGGATCTCCTTGCAGTCCAAGGGACTCTCAAGAGTCTTCTCCAACACCACAGTTGAGACTCATCAATTCTTCTGTGCTCAGCTTTCTTTATAGTCCAACTCTCACATCCATACATGACCACTGGAAAAACCATAGTCTTGACTAGATGGACCTTTGTTGGCAAAGTAATGTCTCTAATTTTTAATATGCTGTCTAGGTTGGTCATAACTTTCCTTCCAAGGAGCAAGCGTCTTTTAATTTCATGGCTGCAATCACCATCCACAGTGATTTTGGAGCCCCCCCAAATAAAGTCTGATACTGTTTCCCCATCTATTTTCCATGAAGTGATGGGACCGGATGCCATGATCTTAGTTTTCTGAATATTGAGATTTAAGCCAACTTTTTCACTCTCCTCTTTCACTTTCATCAAGAGGCTATTTCTTCACTTTCTGCCATAAGGGTGGTGTCATCTGCCTATCTGAGGTTATTGATATTTTTCCCAGCAATCTTGATTCCAGCTTGTGTTTCTTCCAGCCCAGCGTTCCTCATGATGTACTCTGCATATAAGTTAAACAAGCAGGGTGACAATATACAGCCTTGATGTACTCCTTTTCCTATTTGGAACCAGTCTGTTGTTCCATGTCCAGTGATCACAGGCAACCCTGATAAAGGAGTGAGGGAGTGAGCTAGAGAGGGGAGAAGCCAGTGAAAAATCACCCTAAGACCAGTGACTTCAGTGGGTGACCAGAGGTCATCCTCCTGGACGTGCGTGGGTGGCTTCTAGGACATAAGGTGGAATGTGTTCTCACAGTTAATTAAACTCAGAGTAAATTGGGGCAGTCATTCTAAAGCTGGACTATCAACCTTTATAACCCTGATTTCTTGATCAGTCTTAAAAAAATTAATTTTATATTGGAGTATAGTTAATTTACAGTTTCATTAGTTTCAGGTATAGACAAAAGTGGTTCAGTTATGCATACACATATATCTATTGTTTTGGGACTTCTCATGGTGTATTTCCAATAAGACTCTATCTTCATGTGAAATTTCAATTTGGAAAAAATGGCAAGTCCCTTGAATATTACCTTTTATAGTCTCTGAAGTAACATACAGGAAGGAAGAGTTCATGGAAACCTTAATAAGGGGAATTCTCAGAATTGTATTTATTAGGCAAGCAGACAATTCTGCAATTAGGTCTAGGAACAAAAATCTTAACTCTACTGCCTTGTATTTTCATACTTGATGAAAACTGTCTATTAGAAATTAAATAAACTGTGTGAGAAGAGCGTTTGTTTGGTAAGAAGGAAAAATTGTTTTGCTTAGAGCAAGTCTGGAAGCCTTAGAGTAATCATATAATAATTGGGAATTATTACTGAATTTGTTTAAAATACATATTACATTTTGGGGACTTTCCACATAGTCTTGTGGTCTGTTGTAAATTATATTCCCCTCATGTTTTAGAACATATTATTCTCAATATATTTAACTAGAAAGGCTTTTTGTTTACTTTCTATTTTAATGAACACATTTTAATTTTTTCTCATAAAGGTTTTCTAATGGATTTATTTGGAATTATTCAATAATATCCCTTCAGCACCTGAGTCTAGACTCTCCTTAAGTGAAGACTCTGAGAATAAATTTTTTAAACATGAAACTGTGCAATAGTCAGAGGAAGCTTAGTAAATAATGTTAAAAAAAAAATAACATTTTCCAGAGGGCTACAGATGGTGACTCATACCCTGAGCAGAATCTCTAAGATGAAAACAGTGAAAAATACAAGCCAACGGAAAGAAAGAAATCTGTGTGCAATAATTAGCTGAAAGCGTGCTTTGTGGCAGTACTGATAGAGGTGAACATTGGATAACAATGGGGAGCAGACTGAAATCCACTCCCCTGTCATGTTCGCCCTCATCACCAGGCTCCCTTCAGATCACAGCTTGAGCTTGAACCATAGCCTAGGCTCCGATCTGACTTCCCCGAGGGGCTGATCCCTTAACTCTATGGACCCTATTTTTAGAGAATTTGCCATGTTCAGCTCTCTGATGCAGCTGTGATCTCAGGCTCCAGGACCAACTTACGTAGCAAAGGGGACAGGAGATATTTGACCTTATACTTGAACTATTGCGGTTATGAATTGAATGATAAGCTATGGTGAAGGCAACCTGTGCTTTTACATTCTGTCTCAGTGGTAGATAATAATATGGGGAGAAATAACAAAAGTGCTATTAATTAAAAATGCACTTGACTTTCTGGAAAAATGCCCAGAAAACTTTTCAGCTTCTGTTGACTGGCTGCATGAGAGGTGTGCTTCCTTTAGAAGACTTAAATGGAGCAGAATATACGAAGCTGAGGTTGCTGTCAGCTCTGAAACCCAGAGTCCCTTTTGTTTTATAAGATAATTTTGGGGGGCTTATTGCCAGTAAGTCATGTCAGGCCATTCCCTAAGTAGTAAGTGCTTTATCTCTACAATTAATAGAAAACATAAATGGAAATCTGCAGCTGACTGAACAGTCCTTTCAGCTTGTATCCTAGTTCCATGTAAGCCTAGAGCCAGAATTTAAGAAAATGTGCTTTGTACACCTGATAAGCTCCTGCTTTGTTGAACTGCCCTGTGGAGCGAGTTTCAGATATTTCCTATGGAGAGAGTGTCCTTGACTGTCAGGGCCAGTCCGCATACAGCCCCAGTGAAGGTTTCCCTGGCTGATGCTTCCCTGTCGGTGCTCAGGCCCTGGGCTTTTGCGGTGTCACAGCCTGTTAGCACTGCCGCCAGACTCGGGGATGGGAGGGAGGTGCACAAGGGAACAAAAGCATATGGGGTGTTAAATTGGTCTTCCATTTTAAATGTGGTCACAGTTCTCCAGTTTCTAATTGTTTTCCAACTTACTGGGTTGGCTAAAAGGTTTATTCAGGTTTTGCTGTAACATCCCAGTACATTCCAGCACACGCGCACACACACACACACACACACACACACTTTCTCTCCCTCACATACCTATATATACACACAAATAGACACACTCCTGTACTTCATTACTAGCAGCTGAGTTATAAGCATTTCTTTGTTTTCATTCTGATGGCTATAGAATAATCTACACTCCCTTTTGAATATTTCAGTACAGACCAGCGAGTGCCAATAGGATGGTTTATGTAAGCTTTCTTACAGATCCTAGGTATAAGCGGCTGATACAACTCTTCTCAGCCAGAATGGCAAACACTGGATGCCAGTCTTCCCAACCTGCATCCTCTATTCATGAAGAACCCTTTTGTAATCATGGTCTTGAGCTACAGAGTCTAGGTTTGTGTTCAGAATGTCCCACACAGAGGTAGCCATAATCAAATGGTTATAGTTTATGTTCACGAGGAATCATGTTACTTCTCCTGCCCTGATGTGTTACAAAGTGGCTCTTTGATATTCCTTTTCTCTGGGCTCTTCTTCCTCCTCCTTGAGGACTGTTCTCTCTGATTGTCTAAATCAACCCAAATCCCCAGTACACCCCTTATTCCTGGGCAAGTGGGGCTGATGCTCTGGAAACTGAACTTTAAGGGTCGCTGAGATTTGAAGTGTTTTTTTAAAAAATGTCTGAACCCCTCTTTAGTTGCCCAAATAAGTCAGAGTCAACAGCACCACCAAAATGAGGCATCCTGGGCTTGGATAAGAAACTTCATGGGCCCCGCCTAGACCCTGTGTCTCCACTTCAGAGGCTCTCAAGCCTCTACATTGTGCTTGAGGCAGCTAGGTCCTCTAAGACGCATAGAGATGCATGCTGGAGGGTTGCCACATGTCCCAGTTTTAGGAAATTGATATGGTGATATGGTGGCTGCCTTCCATATAATTTCTTTCCCAGAATCATGCAAGATCAGGCTGACTTAAATTGCTTATACAGGCAGAGACTCCACAAAACATAGTCTTCCTGCAGTGTTGGTGCCTTTGTGTCCTATGCGTCTTTCCTTCCTCCAAATTTCCAAACCACTGTTTTTTTCCTGCAGAAAAGAAATACTCTCTTCCCAACATTTTGCTTCTAACATGAAAACTTATTTGTCCTAATTCTTGGTGCCATTTGGAGCCCACTGTCATCGATGGTGTAAGATGGGACCTAATTCTTATCTAAGACATTTAAGAGGAAATCTGCTCAGGGCCTTCTAGTAAGAATTTCTTAGCTCTCAGAAAGACACACAATAGGTGAGTGAAGTCAGCAAGATGTCAGAGTGGTGAAGCAAAAACCTGACCTCTGTGCTCTGGTGCTGAATTGCAGCTTAGAATCAGAGTTCTGGGTGAAGTAGAAAAGAATAGCTCTATTCCAGGTGCCAAACAGGGAGTTCAGGAAGCTAGTACTTAGAAGACTTCAACTCCTTGATGGATTTCAGGGGAATGTTTAAAAAGACAGGGTGAGGGAGGGGGTTTGTGGGATGTGTGGTCACCTTGCAGACATCCTTCTCATTGGTTGGTGGTGGGCTAACTGGGAATCAATACCATCAAGCTTCTGGTTCCAACCAGTCTGGGATCTAAGTGCTTGTGGGCAGCACACAGTTAGCTTCTCCTACCAGGTGGGGGTTTCAGTATCTGCAAAACATCTCATAAGACATGCTCAGAATATTATATATAGTCCTGGAAGAGGAACTAAAGGTCCTAGACTTTGTTTAATGGCTAAAGTAATTATTATTTTGTTTTGCTTGACTGTTTTCCTTTCTGCATTTTCTCACTTCTGGTTACATTTATTCTTTGATTAAAGTTTTTCTACAGATAAAAGGCAGATAGAGGATGTGGGTGAGGGGTGGTAGGGTCCCACTTGGTTACAGTAGAAAGCCCCATTCCCTCCTTCCTCCCATGGAGACACTAATTCAATAACAATACAGGGACCAGTTCTTTTTGTGAGAGAATCAGAAGTCCGTTAAGACTCAAGCACAGATTCAGGTGCATCAAAGCCAGTAGGACAATTCCTGGCACTGTCTCACAACAATTCCTAGCCCTGGCATGTGGCCATATGGTTGAGAAGAAAACTCTCAACTCCTGGAGAAGGAGAGAAATGATTGGACCTGTAGCCCACAGTGCTGGCTTTTGGGGAGCTATCCAAAGAACTGATTTCTTTCTCGACTCATCTTAGAAGGTATGGGAACTGGCATAATCTAGATGCCTGCGTGCTGCTGAGAATGAAACAAGAGCTGGGTGGTGTGCTTCTGCTTCACAGTCTGCAGTCCACCCACTCTAAGTATGTCACCCGTGTAATCACCCATCAATATACAACTGTTACCAAAAGTGGGGTCCAGCTGCTCTCTGATTAAAAGCAAAAAAAAAGCAAAGTTGGTGGAAAGAAAGTTTGCTTTATTTTGGAGGCCAGGAACCAGGGTTGTGGGAATAGGGAACTCTTATCCAAAGGCTGAATCCCCCCACTGACAATCATGGGCAAAATATTTTATAGGTGGAGAGAGTGGACTACATACAGAAACAGTACATTAGCTCAAACAATCATCTTGAAATTGACCATGAGATGGTGTAATAAGCATCGTGTTTAAGTAGAGTTGATCTTCAGTTCCAGGGTCAGTATGTTCCTATTTCTTTGAGACCAACTCTTGGAATTGTGGTGGCTTATGTCACGGACATGTTGGCATAAGTCCTTTTGGAAGTCACCAGTAGCCCTATCATAGAGCCTGTAGACTCCAGGACTGGGTCCTCTTAGGCCAAACAACTAACAGAGAGGGAGCACAGCCCCACCCATTGCCTGACTGTTGGATTGAAGGTTTGCTGAGCAAGGCCTTGCCCACCAGAACAAGACCCAGTTTTCCCCACATCCAGTCCCTCCCATCAGAAAGCTTGCACAAGCCTCTTCATCCTCATTCATCAGAGGGCAGACAGAAGAAGTAAGAACTATAATCCAAGTCTCCAGAATGAAAACCTCAATCACAGGAAACTAACCAAATGGATCACATGGGTCACAGTCCTGTGTAACTCTATGAAGCTATGAGCTATGTCATGCAGAGCCATCCAAGATGGAAGGGTCATGGTGGAGAGTTCTGACAGAATGTGGTCCACTGGAGAAGAGAATGGCAAACCACTTCAGTATTCCTGCCTCAAGAACCCCATGAACAGTATGAAAAGACAAAAAGATATGACACTGAAAGATGAGCCCTCCAGGTTGGTAGGTGTCCAATATCCTACTGAGGAAGAGTAGGGAAATAGCTCCAGAAAGAAAGAGAAGGCCAAACTGGAAATGATGCTTATTTGTGGATGTGTCTGGTGGTGAAAGTCTGATGCTGTAAGGAACAATATTGCATAGGAACCTGGAATGTTAGGTCCACGAATCAAGGTAAATTGGACATGGTCAAGCAGGGGATGGCAAGAGTGAACACTGACATTTTAGGAATCAGTGACATAAAATGGGTGTGAATGGGTGAATTTAATTCAGACGACCATTATATCTACAACTGTGGACAAGAATCCCAAGAAAGAAATGGTATAGGCCTCATTGCCAACAAGAGTCACAAATGCAGTAATTGGGTGCAATCTCAAAAAACGACAAAATGATCTTGGTTCATTTCCAAGGCAAACCATTCAATAGCACTATAATCCAAATCTAAGCCCCAACCAATAATGCCAAAGAAAATGAAGACCCAAGAAAGGATGTCTTTTTCATCATGGGGAATTAGAATGCAAAAGTAGGAAGTCAAGAGATACCTGGAGTAACAGGCAAGTTTGGCCTTGGAGTACAAAATAAATCAGGGCAAAAACGAAAAGATTTTTGCCAAGAGAATACACTGGTCATAGCAAACATGCTCTTCCAACAACTCAAGAGATGACTCTGCATGGACATCACCAGATGGTCATAACCAAAATCAGATTGATTATATATCTTTTGCATAAGGAGATGGAGAAACATAATACAGTTAGCAAAAATAAGACCTGAGCTGACTGTGGTTCAGATCATTGACTCCTTATTGCAAAATTCAGGCTTAAATTGAAGTAGGGAAAATCACTAGATATTTCAGGTATGACCTGAATCAAATCCCTTATGATTATACAGTGGAAGTGATGAATAAATTCAAGGGATTAGATTTGGTAGACAGAGTACCTGAAGAATTATGGAGGAAGGTTGGTAACACTGTACAGGAAGTAGTGACCAAAACCACCTCCATGAAAAAGAAATATAAGAAGGCAAAGTAGTTGTCTGAGAAGGCCTTAGAAATAGGTGAGAAAAGAAGAGAAGCAAAAGGCAAAGGAGAAAGGGAAAGATAAACCCAGATGAGTGCAGAGTTCCAGAGAATAGCAAGGACAGATGAGAAAGCCTTCTTAAGAGAAAAAGGTAAAAAAAAAATAGAGGAAAAAAATAGGATGGGAAAGACTAGACATCCCTTCAATAAAATTGGAGATGCCAAGGGAACATTTCATGCAAAGATGGACACAATAAAGGACAGAAATGGCAAAGACTTAACAGACGTGGAAGAGATTAAAAAGAGGTAGTAAGAATACACAGAAGAACTATATTGAAAAGATCATCATGACCTAGATAACCATAATGGTATAGTCACTCTGTACAGCCAGAAAATCCTGGAGTGTGAAGTCCAGTAAGTCTTAGGAAGCATTACTATGAACAAAGTTAGTGGAGGTGATGGAATTCCAGTTGAGTTATCTCAAATTCCTAAAGATTTTTCTGTTAAAGTGCTACATTCAGTATGTCAGCAAATTTGGAAAACTCCTAGTGGCCACAGACTGGGACAGGTCAGTTTTTATTCCAATACCAAAGAAGGTAAATGCCAAAGAATGTTCAAACTAATGCACAATTGCTCTCATCTCACATGCTAGCAAAGTAATGCTCAAATACCTTCAAGCTAGGCTCAACAGTATGTGAACTGAGAAATTCCAAATGTACAAGTTGGATTTAGAAGAGGCAGAGGGTTCCTGGGGTCCAACCCAAGAGATCAGATTGCCAACATCCATTGGATCATAGAAAAAGCAAGGGAATTCCCAAAAATGTCTATTCTGTTTCATGGACTACTCTAAAACCTTTCACTGTGTGGATCACAACAAACTCTAGAAAATTTTTGAAGATATGAGAATACCACCTTCTCCTGAGAAGTCTGTATGCAGTTCAGGAAGCAACAGTTAAACCAGACATGGAACAACTGACTGGTTCAAAACTGGGAAAGGAGTACATCAAGGATGTATATTGTCATCCTGTTTATTTACCTTTTATGCAGAGCACATCATGTGGAATGCTGGGCTGGATGACTCACAAGCTCAATATTACTGGGAGAAATATCAATAACCTCAGATGTGCTGAGGTTATGAAGATGCGCTGTGCTAAGTCGCTTCAATCATGTCTGACTCTTTGTGACCCTATGGACTATAGCCCTCCAGGCTCCTCTCTCCATGGGGTTTTCCAGGCAAGAATACTGGAGTGGGTTGCCGTTTCCTTCTCTAGGGGATCTTCCCGACCCAGGGATCAAGCCTGCATCTCTTATGTCTCCTGCATTGGCATGCAGGTTCTTTACTACTAGTGCCGCGTGGGAAGTCCCATGGCAGAAAAGCGAAGAGGAACTAAAGAGCCTCTTATGAGGGTGAAAGACAAGAGTAAAAAAGCTGACTTAAAACTCAACATTCATGTGACAGCCAGAGCTGGAAGGCAAAGGGCTTCTACAGTCTCATCCGCAGAGGCTAGCATCCTCCACCAAACTGTGAGCAGGGTCCCAGTTGCTGACCATGTTTTCCTGGGGTCCTGGGCGGTTGACATCTGCCAGGAACATTGCAGCCTGAGATCAGCTACCCAGAGGAGACACACAGTAAACCTGAGACGGTGCTCTCACCGTGCACCCAGGAAACCAGAGGCCAGGACCGGGGAGGTGATTAATACACATGGCCCACTTGGGACAGTGCACTTACCAAGAACCTGGTCACCTGAGATGCTCGGACCTGGGAAGGGCACAAAACACACATTCAACTGGGTATGTGCCCTTGCAGAGTACACGAGAACCTGAGTGGCTTAGACCTGGGAAGTTCAGGAAACACAAGGCCCGCTTTGGACAGTGCCCCCGCAGAGCACCCTGGAGCCTGAGCAGTGTAGACCCAGGAAGCACACGCCACCTTGAGCCGGGGCAAAGCCAGTGTGGTCCATACACTGTGAGCACTCCCCACACATGCCAGTGATATTTGTTTGCAATGTCCCTCCCTCCCCACGACACAGCTGAACAAGTGAGCCTAAGTAAGTGACCACCTTCACCTCCTTGTGTCAGGACGGAAATTAAACACTGAAGAGACTTGCAAAAAGAGGAAGCCAAAATAAACCAAGAAGAGGGAACCGCTCTGGAAGTGACAGGTACAACAGACTAAAACCCTGTAGTTAGCATTGACTAAGCATTGGAGGGGGCCTATAGACCTTGAGAACAAGTACAAGCTGGAACAAGGAAATATCTGAAGCTGAACTGACCCCACACTGTCCTCAACAGCTCCAGAGAAATTCCTAGCTATATTTTTACTATTATCACTTTTAAATTTTTTTAAAATTTACATTCTTTATTACTCCTTTAATTTTCATTTTTATAACCTACTATTACCTTACACAAAAGACCCTATTTTTAAAGCAAATTTCATATATATATATTTATTATTTTTGTGATTGATTTTGTTTTGAATTTTTATCTTTATTTTTTGAGAGTCTAACCTCTACTCTAGATTTTTAATCTTTGCTTTTTGGTATTTGTTATCAATTTTGTACTTTTAAGAATGTAATCTCCAGTATCCGTTTTCACTTAGGGGTGTGATTACTGGCTTGATTGCTCTCTCCCCTTTTGAATTTTCCTTTTCTCCTCCAGGTAAACTCTATCTCCTCCCTCCCTCTTCTCTTCTCCATGTAACTCTGTGAACCTCTCTGGGTGTCCCTAACTGTGGATAACCGTTTCACCATTAACCTAGGAGTTTTATCATCTGTGCTGTATGGATGGAGAAGTCCTGAGACTACTGTAAGAATAAGACTGAAGTCAGAGGCAGGAGACTTAACTCCAAAGCTTGAGAACATCAGAGAACTCCTGATTCCAGGAAAGGTTAATAGACAAGAGCTCACCCAAAAGCCTCAATGCCTACACTGAAACCAAACTCCACACAAAAGCCAACAGGTTCAGGAGAATGACATACCACACTAATTCTCTAGCGAAGCAGGAATATAGCCCTGAGCATTAAAAGACAGGCTGCCCAAAGCCATGCCAAAGCTATAGACACCCCAGAACTCACAACTGGATGCTTCGTTGCACTTCAGAGAAAAGAGGTCCAGCTCCAATCACCAGAACACAGACGCAAGTTCCCCTAACCAGGAAACCTTGACAAGCCACCTATCCAGTCCCATCCACAGGCAGCAGGCTCCACAATGAAGAGGAACCATGAATTTCCAGTTGACAGAAGGGCACCCGAAACACAGCAATCTAAACAAAATGAAAATGCAGAGAAATATTCAGCAGATAAACGAACATGATAAATGCCCACCAAACCAAACAAAAAAGGAGGAGATAGGGAGTCTACCTGAAAGAGAATTCAGAATAATGATAGTACAGATGATCCAAAATCTTGAAAACAAAATGGAGTTACAGATAAATAGACTAGAGACAAGAATTGAGAAGATGCAAGAAATGTTTAACAAGGCCCTAGAAAAAATAGACTCAATCAGTAATGAATAATGCAATAAATGAGATCAAAAGCACTCTGGAGGGAACTGACAGTAAAATAACTGAGGCAGAAAATTGGATAAGTGAGGTGGAAGATCAGTTCAGTCGCTCAGTCGTGTCCGACTCTTTGTGACCCCATGAATCACAGCACACCAGGCCTCCCTGTCCACCACCAACTCCCAGAGTTCACTCAAACTCATCTCCATCGAGTCGGTGATGCCATCCAGCCATCTCATTCTCTGTCGTCCCCATCTCCTCCTGCCCCCAATCCCTCCCAGCATCAGAGTCTTTTCCAGTGAGTCAATTCGTCGCGTGAGGTGGCCAAAGTATAGGAGTTTCAGTTTAGCATCAGTCCTTCCAATGAACACCCAGGATTGATCTCCTTTAGAATGCACTGGTTGGGTCTGCTTGCAGTCCAAGGGACTCTCAAGAGTCTTCTCCATCACCACAGTGCAAAAGCATCAATTCTTTGGTGATCAGCTTTCTTCACAGTCCAACTCTCACATCCATACATGACCACGGGAAAAACCATAGCCTTGACTAGGTGGACCTTGGTTGGCAAAGTAATGGCTCTGCTTTTCAATATGCTATCTAGGTTGGTCATCAGTTCAGTTCAGTTCAGTCGCTCAGTCGTGTCCGACTCTTTGCGACCCCATGAATCACAGCATGCCAGGCCTCCCTGTCCATCACCAACTCCCGGAGTTCACTCAAACTCATGTCCATCGAGTCGGTGATGCCATCCAGCCATCTCATTCTCTGTCGTCCCCATCTCCTCCCACCCCCAATCCCTCCCAGCATCAGAGTCTTTTCCTGTGAGTCAACTTGTCGCATGAGGTGGCCAAAGTATTGGAGTTTCAGCTTTAACATCAGTCCTTCCAATGAACACCCAGGATTGATCTCCTTTAGAATGCACTGGTTGGATCTCCTTGCAGTCCAAGGGACTTTCAAGAGTCTTCTCCAGCACCACAGTTCAAAAGCATCAATTCTTCGGCAATCAGCCTTCTTCACAGTCCAACTCTCACTTCCATACATGACCACGGGAAAAACCATAGCCTTGACTAGACGGACCTTGGTTGGCAAGGTAATGTCTCTGCTTTTTAATATGCTATCTAGGTTGGTCATAACTGTCCTTCCAAGGAGTAAGCATCTTTTAATTTCCTGGCTGCAATCAGCATCTGCAGTGCTTTTGGAGCCCCCAAAAATAAAGTCTGACACTGTTTCCACTGTTTCCCCATCTATTTCCCATGAAGTGATGGGACCAGATGCCATGATTTTCGTTTTCTGAATGTTGAGCTTCAAGCCAAACTTTTCACTCTCCTCTTTCACTTTCATCAAAAGGCTTTTGAGTTCCTCTTCACTTTCTGCCATAAGGGTGGTGTCATCTGCATATCTGAGGTTATTGATATTTCTCCCAGCAATCTTGATTCCAGCTTGTGCTTCTTCCAGCCCAGCGTTCCTCATGATGTACTCTGCATATAAATTAAATAAGCAGGGTGACAATATACAACCTTGACGTACTCCTTTTCCTATTTGGAACCAGTCTGTTGTTCCATGTCCAGTTCTAACTGTTGCTTCCTGACGTGCATACAGGTTTCTCAAGAGGCAGGTTAGGTGGTCTGGTATTCCCATCTCTTTCAGAATTTTCCACAGTTGATTGTGATCCACACAGTCAAAGGCTTTGGCATAATCAATGAAGCAGAAATAGATGTTTTTCTGGAACTCTCTTGCTTTCTCCATAATCCAGCAGATGTTGGCTATTTGATCTCTGGTGCCTCTGCCTTTTCTAAAACCTACTTGAACATCTGGAAGTTCACGGTTCACATATTGCTGAAGCCTGGCTTGGAGAATTTTGAGCATGACTTTACTCGCGTGTGAGATGAGTGCAATTGTGTGGTAGTTTTAGCATTCTTTGGCATTGCCTTTCTTTGGGATTGGAATGAAGACTGACCTTTTCCAGTCCTGTGGCCATTGCTGAGTTTTCCAAATCTGCTGGCATATTGAGTGCAGCACTTTCACGGCATCATATTTCAGGATTTGAAATAGCTCAATTGGAATTCCATCACCTCCACTAGCTTTGTTCATAGTGATGCTTTCTAAGGCCCACTTGACTTCACATTCCAAGATGTCTGGTTCCAGGTGAGTGATCACGCCATCGTGATTATCTTCATCATGAAGATCTTTTTTGTACAGTTCTTCTGTGTATTCTTGCCACCTCTTCTTAATATCTTCTGCTTCTGTTAGGTCCATACCATTTCTGTCCTTTATCGAGGCCATCTTTGCATGAAATGGTCCCTTGATATCTCTAATTTTCTTGAAGAGATCTCTTGTTTTTCCTATTCTGTTGTTTTCCTCTATTTCTTTGCATTGATCGCTGAGGAAGGCTTTCTTATCTCTCCTTGCTATTCTTTGGAACTCTGCATTCAGATGCTTATATCTTTCCTTTTCTCCTTTGCTTTTCACTTCTCTTCTTTTCACAGCTATTTCTAAGGCCTCCTCAGACAGCCATTTTGCTTTTTTGCATTTCTTTTCCATTGGGATGGTCTTGGTCCCTGTCTCCTGTACAATGTCACGAACCTCCATCCAGAGCTCATCAGGCACTCTATCTATCAGATCTAGTCCCTTAAATCTATTTCTTACTTCCACTGTATAATCATAAGGGATTTGATTTAAGTCATATCTGAATGGTCTAGTGGTTTGCCCTACTTTCTTCAATTTACGTCTGAAGTTGGCAATAAGGAGTTCATGATCTGAGCCGTTGGTCATAACTTTCCTTAAATATAGAATGGTAGAAATAAATGAAGCAGAGAGAAAAAAAGAAAAGAAATAATGACAAACTCAGAGGCCACTGGGATAATGTTAAATCCCCAACATTCAAATCACAGGAGTCCCAGAAGAAGACAGAAAGAAAGGCCATGAAAAAATACTTGGGGAGATAATAGTTGAAAACTTCCCTAAAATGGGGAAGGAAATAGTCACCCAAGTCCAAGAAACCCAGAGAGTCCCAAACAGGATAAACCCAAGGTGAAATACCCCAAGACACATATTAATCAAACTAACAAAGATCAAACACAAAGAACAATATTAAACGCAGCAAGGGAAAAGCAACCAATAACACACAAGGGGATTCCCATAAGGATAACAGCTGATCTTTCAATAGAAATACTTCAGGCCAGAAGGGAATGGCAGGAGATACTTAAAGTGATGAAAGAGGAAAACCTACAACCCAGATTACTATACCCAGCAAGGATCTCATTCAAATATAAAAGAGAAATCAAGTTTTATGGATAAACAAAAGCTGAGAGAATTCAGTACAACCAAATGAGCTCTTCAACAAATGCTAAAGGATCTTCTCTAGACAGGAAACCCAGAAAATGTTTATAAACTTGAACCCAAAACAACAAAGCAAATGTCAATGGGATCATACTTATCAAAAATTACCTTAAATGGGCTGAATTTAAATGACCATAAATGGGCTGAACGCCACAACCAAAAGACAAAGACTGGCTGAATGGACACAAAAACAAGACCCCTATAAATGCTGTCTACACGAGACCCACCTCAATCCAAAGGTACATTCAGACTGAAAATGAAGGGCTGTAAAAGAGATAGTTCATGCACATGGAGACTAATACTCAGATAAAATAGACTTTGAAATAAGTACCTTAAAACGAGACAAAGGACACTACATAATGACCAAAGGATCAATCCAAGAAGAAGATATAATAATTATAAACATATATTCAGCCAACACAGGAGAACCTCAATATGTAAGGCAAATGCTAACAAGTATGAAAGGGGAAATTAACAGTAACACAATAATAATGGGAGACTTTAATACCCCACTCACACCTATGGATATATGAACCAAACAGAAAATTAGCAAGGAAACATGAACTTTAAATGATACAATGGACCATTTAGATCTAATTGAAATCTATAAGACATATCACTCGCAAACAATGAGTTTCACCTTTTCTCAAGTGCACACAGAACATTCTCCAGGAGAGATTACATCCTGGGTCATGAATCTAGCCTTGGTAAATTCAAAAAAATTGAAATCATTTCAAACATCTTTTCCAATTACAATGCAGTAAGATTAGATCTCAACTACAGGAAAAAAAAAAAAACTATTCAAAATACAAACACATCGAGGGTAAACAACATGTTTCTGAATAACCAACAAATAATGAAAGAAATAAAAAAGGAAATCAAAATTTACATTGAAACAAATGAAAATGAAATCACGACAATGCCAAACCTATGGTATTCAGTAAAAGCAGTGCTAAGGGGAAGGTTCATAGTGATACAAGCTTACTTCAAGAAACAAGAGAAAAATCAAATAAATAACCAAATTTTACACCTAAAGCAACTAGAAAAAGAAGAAATGAAGAACCGTCGGGTTAGTAGAAGGAAAGAACACATAAAAATTAGAGCAGAAATAAATGAAAAAGAAACAAAGGAAACTATAGCAAAAATTAACAAAACTAAAAGCTGATTCTTTGAGAAAATAAAAAAAAATAGACAAACCATTAGCCAGACTCATCAAGAAAATACGGGAGAAGAAATGAAAATTAGAAATGGAAATGGAGAAATCACAACAGACAACACAGAAATACAAAGGATCATAAGAGATTACTATCAGAAACTATATGCCAATAAAATAGACAAGTTGGAAGAAATGGACAAATTCTTAGAAAAGTTTAACCTTCCAAAATTGAACCAAGAAGAAATAAAAAATCTTAAGAGACCTATCACAAGCATGGAAATTGAAACTGTAATAAAAAATCTTCTATCAAACAAAAGCCCAGGACCAGATGGCTTCACAGGTGAATTCTACCAAAAATTTAGAGAAGAACTAACACCTATCCTACTCAAACTCTTCCAGAAAATTGCAAAGGAAGGTAAACTCCCAAACTCATTTTATGAGGCCACCATCACCCTAATACCAAAACCAGACAAAGATGCCACAAAAAAAGAAAACTACAGGTCAATATCACTGATGAACATAGATGCAAAAATCCTCAACAAAATTCTAGCAAACAGCTTCCAAAACCGTATTAAAAACACATCACGACCAAACGGGCCATATCCCAGGGATGCAAGGATTCTTCAGTTTTGCAAATCAATCAATGTGATACACCACATTAACAAATTGAAAGATAAAAACTATATGATTATCTCAATAGATGCAGAGAAAGCCTTTGAAATATTCAACACCCATTTATGATAAAAAACCGTCCAGAAAGCTGGGATAGAAGGAACATACCTCAACATAATAAAAGCTATATATGATAAATCCACACCAAACATTATCCTCAATGGCGAAAAATTGAAAGCATTTCCCTTAAAGTCAGGAACAAGACAAGGGTGCCCACTCTCACCATTACTATTCAACATAGCTTTGGAAGTTTTATCCACAGCAATTAGAGAAGAAAAAGAAATAAAAGGAATCCAGATTGGAAAAGAAGAGGTAAAACTCTCACTGTTTGCACATGACATGATTCTTTATGTACAAAACCCTAAAGACACCACCAGAAAATTACTAGAGCTAATGAATGAATATGGTAAATTTGCAGGATATAAAATTAACACACAGAAATCCCTCAGCTTCCTATATACTAACAATGAGAAAACAGAGAAATTAAGGAAACTATCCTATTCACCATTGTGATGAAAAGAATAGAATACTTAGGAATAAATCTACCTACAGAAACAAAAGACCTATATATAGAAAAGTATAAAACACTTATGAAAGAAATCAAAAATGACACAAATAGATGGAGAAATATACCATGTTCATGGATCAGAAGAATCAATATAGTGAAAATGAATATACTACTCAAAGCAATCTATAGATTCATCACACTCCCTATCAAGCTATCAATGGTATTTTTCACAGAACTAGAACAAATAATTTCACAATTTGTATGGAAATACAAAAAACTTCGAAGCCAAATAAATCTTGAGAAAGAAGAATGGAACTTGAGGAATCAAGCTGCCGGACTTCAGGCTATACTACAAAGTTACAGTCATCAAGACAGTATGGTAGTGGCACAAAGACAGAAATATAGATCAGTGGAACAAAATAGAAAGACCAGAGATAAATCCACACGCCTATGGACACCTTTTCTTTGACAAAGGAGGCAAAAATACACAATGGAGAAAAGACAATGTCTTAAACAAGTGGTGCTAGGAAAACTGGTCAGCTCCTTGTAAAAGAATGAAACTAGAACACTTTCTAACATCATACACAAAAATAAACTCAACATGGATTAAAGATATAAATGTAAGACCAGAAACTATAAAACTCCTAGAGGAAAACACAGGCAAAACACTCTCTGACATAGATCACAGCAAGATCCTCTATGACCCACTCCCAGAGTAATGGAAATAAAAGCAAAAATAAACAAATGGGACCTAATTAAACTTGAAAACTTGCACAATGAAGGAAACTATAAGCAAGGTGAAAAGACAGCCTTCAGAATGGGAGAAAATAATAGCAAAGGAAGCCACTGACAAAGAATTAGTCTCCAAAATATACAAGCTGCTCAATACCAGAGAAATGACCCAATCAAAAAATGGGACAAAGAACTAAGCAGACATTTCTCCAAAGAAGACATATGGATGGCTAACAAACACATGAAAAAATGCTCAACATCACTCATTATCAGAGAAATACAAATCAAAACCACAATGAGGTACCATCTCACACTGGTCAGAATGGTGGCTATCAAAAAGACTCAAACATTAAATGCTAGAGAGGGTGGGGAGGAAAGGGAACCCTCTTACACTGTTGGTGGGAATGCAAACTAGTACAGCCACTATGGAGAACAGTGTGGAGATTCCTTAAAAAACTGGAAGCAGAACTGCCCTGTTTACAATACTTAGGACATGGAAGCAACCTAGATGCCCATTGTCAGATGAATGGATAAGAAAGCTGTGGTACATATATACCATGGAATATTATTACTCAACTATTAAAAAGAACACATTTGAATCAGTTCTAATGAAGTGGATGAAACTGGAGCCTATTATACAGCATGAAGTAAGTCAGGAAAAACAACCCAACAATACAGTATATTAACACATATATATGGAATTTAGAAAGATGGTAACAATGACCCTATATGCGAGACAGCAAAAGAGACACAGATGTAAAGAACAGACTTTTGGACTCTGTGGGAGAAGGCAAGGGTGGAAAAATTTGAGAGAATATCATTGAAACATGTATATTATCACATGTGAAATAGGTGAGTAGTCCAAGTTCGATGCATAAAGCAGGGCACTCAAAGCCAATGCACTGGGACAACCCAGAGGGATAGGGTGGGGAGGGAGGTGGGAGGGGAGTTCAGGATGGGGGACACATGTACACCTGTAGCTGATTCATGTCAATGTATGGCAAAAACCACCACAGTATTATAAAGTAATTAGCCTCCAATTAAAATCAATTAATTAAAAAAATTCAACATTCAAAAAATTAAGATTATGGTATCCATAAAGTGGAAACAGTGATAGATTTTATTTTCTTGGGCTCCAAAAATATATTGTGGATGGTGACTGCAGCCATGAAATTAAAAGAAACTTGCTCCTTGGAAGAAAAGCTATGACAAAACTAGACAGCATATTAAAAAGCAGCGATATCACTTTATCAGCAAAAATCAATATAGTCAAAGCTGTGTTTTTTCCAGTAGTCATGTACAAATGCGAGTTGAACCATAAAGAAGGCTGAGCACCAGAGAATTGATGCTTTCAAATTGTGGTGCTCAAGAAGACTCCTGAGAGTCCCTTGGACAGCAAGATCAAACCAGTCAATCCTAAAGAAAGTCAACCCTGAATATTCACTGGAAAGACTGATGCTGAAGCTCCAATACTTTGGCCACCTGATGCAGCGAGTAAAAGACCTTGATACTGAGAAAGAATGAGGGCATGGGGTGACAGAAGATGAGATGGCTGGATAGCATCACTGGCGCCATGTACATGAGTTTGACCAAACTCAGGGAGATAGTGAGGAAAGGGAATCTTGGCATGCTGCAGTCCATGGGGTAGCAAAGAATCAGACGTGACTTAGCGGCGATTGAACAACAACAACGTCATGGCTGCGGTCTGGTTTTTATGTAGTTAACTTTTTCCATTTACTGAGTGTTTCAGTATCTATAAGACAGCTCACAGGATATGGCGCATAGTATTATCTATAGCCCTTGAGAAGGAACTAAATGTCCTTGACTATGCTTAATGACTAAACTTATTTGATCTCCTTTGACTGTTTTCCTTTTTTTCCTGCATTTCCTCACTTCTCTGATTAACCTTATTCTTTGGCTAAAGGTTTGCCTGCAGACAAAGCATGCAGAGGGCATAGGGGAGAGATGATAATGTCATGTTTCATTTTGCTACTCCCCTTGGAAAAAGAATAGTTCAAATTAAATGAGCTCTTATTACATGCCAAGCATTGTGGGTTTTTTTTGTTGTTTTTTTTACTATGTCATTATTTACTATTGTCATTTTCATCTTACAGATGAGAAAACTGAGGCACAAAGGTGTTAAGTAACATGACTAAATTCACATTGTTACTAGACCTCCTTGGGGTTTAATATTCTTCAGCTAAGGAAAAATTTCTGGCTAACTCAGGTAAGATAAGCAGCTTTCAAGGAAAATGGGTTTGGGCTTATCAATTAATTGATTCATTCAATTATTTTATAAATTTTATGTTGAACATCTGCTCTGTGCTGTGCTGGGCTGCAGTTACCTCCAGGCTTTCCTGTTAATTGCAGACTTATAGAAGTATAGGAGGTACCACAGTGGCTGTAGGATGGGGCATTGTTTCATTGGGGGATGGATGTGAGATTGAGACAAAGGGTGAAGTACTATCCCCCAAGGCCAAGGAGGGTGGGTGGATTAGCAGAGAGGGCACCTCGGGAGTAAATGTGCTGGGAGTGCAGTCGAGGAGGGTGCACTCTAGAGCTCCGGAGACATTTCTGAATCTTCCTGGTGTTTAGAACTTAGCTTTTCCATGCAGATCATGTTTAAGGACGAGTGACATTAGAAAAGCAAAATCATATTATTTATCTATTCTATATATAGTAGCAGCTATAAACACTGTAAATGAACTATACTCCAACAAAGATTTTAAAAGTAAAACAATATTAAAATAAAAGCAAAGCCAAACCAAAGCTAAAACCAAACATTTTCATCCAAAGTGAACCCAGATAAACTGAACTTGCAACAAATGAAAATCTCTCATTATACCTCTCTGTGTCTCATTTAAACGGGATTATATACAGAGTAAATAAATTTGTGAGAGTGGGCTGAAGACTCAGAACCAGACTGAATTGAAATTAAACTGTCTTCTGACTTGCTCAATGTAGGAACAGAGGGCTGCGTTAGTGTCACTGTTAGGGCATTCATGGTGTCGTGCGTCACTATATTATTAAAAGTTTCAAAGTAGCAGTAGTCACAATAGCAAAGACACATAAATAACCTATATGTCCACCAAGAGGTCAATGGATAAAGAAGATGTGGTATGTATAGGCAATGGAATACTACTCAGCCATAAAAAAGAGTGAAATAGTGACATTTGAAGCAATATGGATGGACCTAACTCAATGAAACTAAGCCATGCCGTATGGGGCCACCCAAGAAGATGGGTCATGGTGGAGAGGTCTGACAGAATGTGGTCCACTGGAGAAGGGAATGGCAAACCACTTCGGTATACTTGCCTTGAGAACCCCATGAACAGTATCAAAAGGCAAAATGATAGGATACTGAATGAGGAATTCCCCAGGTCGGTAGGTGCCCAGTATGCTACTGGAGATCAGTGGAGAAATAACTCCAGAAAGAATGACGGGATGGAGCCAAAGCGAAACAAATACCCAGTTGTGGATGTGACTGGTGATAGAAGCAAGATCCGATGCTGTAAAGAGCAATATTTCATAGGAACCTGGAATGTTAGGTCCATGAATCAAGGCAAATTGGAAGTGGTCAAACAGGAGATGACAAGAGTGAACGTCGACATTCTAGGAATCAGTGAACTAAAATGGACTGGAATGGGTGAATTTAACTCAGATGACCATTATATCTACTACTGTGGGCAAAAATCCCTTAGAAGAAATGGAGTAGCCATCATGGTCAACAAAAGAGTCCGAAATGCAGTACTTGGATGCAATCTGAAAAATGACAGAATGATTTCCGTTCATTTCCAAGGCAAACCATTCAATATTACAGTAATCCAGGCCTATGCCCCAACCAGTAATGCTGAAGAAGCTGAAGTTGAGCAGTTCTATGAAGACCTACAAGACCTTTTAGAACTAACACCCAAAAAAGATGTCCTTTTCATTATAGGGGACTGGAATGCAAACAGAGGAAGTCAAGAAACACCTGGAGTAACAGACAAATTTGGCCTTGGAGCACGGAATGAAGCAGGGCAAAGGCTAATAGAGTTTTGCCAAGAGAACACACTGGTCATAGCAAACACCCTCTTCCAACAACACAAGAGAAGACTCTACACATGGACATCACCAGATGGTCAACACCGAAATCAGATTGATTATATTCTTTGCAACCAAAGATGGAGACTGTATACAGTCAGCAAAAACAAGACCAGGAGCTGACTGTGGCTCAGATCATGAACTCCTTATTGCCAAATTCAGACTTAAATTGAAGAAAGTAGGGAAAACCACTAGACCATTCAGATAGGACCTAAATCAAATCCTTTATGATTATACAGTGGAAGTAAGAAATAGATTTAAGGGACTAGATCTGATAGAGTGCCTGATGAACTCTGGCCTGATGAACTCTGGATGGAGGTTCGTGACATTGTACAGGAGACAGGGACCAAGACCATCCCCATGGAAAAGAAATGCAAAAAAGCAAAATGGCTGTCTGAGGAGGCCTTACAAATAGCTGTGAAAAGAAGAGACGCGAAAAGCAAAGGAGAAAATGAAAGATATAAGCATCTGAATGCAGAGTTCCAAAGAAGAGCTAGGAGAGATAAGAAAACCTTCCTCAGCAATCAATGCAAAGAAATAGAGGAAAACAACAGAATAGGAAAGACAAGAGATCTTTTCAAGAAAATTAGAGATATCAAGGGAACATTTCATGCAAAGATGGGCTCGATAAAGGACAGAAATGGTATGGACCTAACAGAAACAGAAGATATTAAGAAGAGGTGGCAAGAATACACAGAAGAACTGTGCAAAAACGATCTTCACGATGAAGATAATCACAATGGCCTGATCACTCACCTGGAACCAGACATCTTGGAATGTGAAGTCAAGTGGGCCTTAGAAAGCATCACTATGAACAAAGCTAGTGGAGGTGATGGAATTCCAATTGAGCTATTTCAAATCCTGAAAGATGATGCTGTGAAAGTACTGCACTCAATATGCCAGCAAATTTGGAAAACTCAGCAGTAGCCACAGGGGAAAAGGTCAGTCTTCATTCCAGTCCCAAAGAAAGGGAATGCCAAAGAATGCTCAAACTACCACACAATTGCACTCATCTCACACGCTAGTAAAGTCATGCTCAAAATTCTCCAAGCCAGGCTTCAGCAATATGTGAACCGTGAACTTCCAGATGTTCAAGCAGGTTTTAGAAAAGGCAGAGGCACCAGAGATCAAATAGCCAACATCCGCTGGATCATGGAGAAAGCAAGAGAGTTCCAGAAAAACATCTATTTCTGCTTCTTTGACTATGCCAAAGCCTTTGACTGTGTGGATCACAATAAACTGTGGAAAATTCTGAAAGAGATGGGAATACCAGACCACCTGACCTCTATGCAGGTCAGGAAGCAACAATTAGAACTGTACATGGAACAACAAACTGGTTCCAAATAGGAAAAGGAGTACGTCAAGTTTGTATATTGTCACCCTGTTTATTTAACTTATATGCAGAGTACATCATGAGGAGCGGTGGGCTGGAAGAAGCACAAGCTGGAATCAGGATTGCCAGGAGAAATATCAATAACCTCAGATATGCAGATGACACCACCCTTATGGCAGAAAGTGAAGAGGAACTCAAAGGCCTCTTGATGAGGGTGAAAGAGGAGAGTGAAAAGGTTGGCTTGAAGCTCAACATTCAGAAAACGAAGATCATGGCATTTGGTCCCATCACTTCATGGGAAATAGATGGGGAAACAGTGGAAACAGTGTCAGACTTTATTTTTTGGGGCTCCAAAATCACTGCAGATGCTGACTGCAGCCATGAAATTAAAAGACACTTACTCCTTGGAAGGAAAGTTATGACCAACCTAGATAGCATGTTAAAAAGGAGAGACATTGCTTTGCCAACAAAGGTCCGTCTAGGCTATGGTTTTTCCCGTGGTCATGTATGGACGTGAGAGTTGGACTGTGAAGAAAGCCGATCACTGAAGAATTGATGCTTTTGAACTGTGGTGCTGGAGAAGACTCTCGTGAGTCCCTTGGACTGCAAGGAGATCCAACCAGTGCATTCTAAAAGAGATCAATCCTGGGTGTTCATTGGAAGGACTGATGCTAAAGCTGAAACTCCAATACTTTGGCCACCTCATGCGATGAGTTGACTCACTGGAAAAGAGTCTGATTCTGGGAGGGATTGGGGGCGGGAGGAGACGGGGACAACAGAGAATGAGATGGCTGGATGGCATCACCGACTCGATGGACATAAGTTTGAGTGAACTTCGGGAGTTGGTGATGGACAGGGAGGCCTGGCGTGCTGTGATTCATGGGGTCGCAAAAAGTCGGACACGACTGAGTGACTGAACTGAACTGAGAGATTATTATAATAAGTAAAATGTTGAGAAAGACAAATACCATATCATTTACATGTGGAATCTAAAAAAATGATATAAATGAACTTATTCACAAAACAGAAATAGACTCATAAGCTTAGGGGGAAAAAATTTATGGTTACCAAAGGGAACAGGTGGAGGGGAAGGGGTAAATTAAGAGTTTGGGATTAACAGGTGCACACTGCTATATCAAAAAAGGAAAAACAACCAGGACCTACTGTGCGGCATGGGGACTACATTCAGTATCGTGTGATAACCTACAATGAAAAAGAATCAGGAAAATATTTATATATACTATACATGTATATATATGTATTTGTGTAACCAAATTATTTCACTGTAAATCTGAAATACTGTAAATCAAATATACTTCAATTAAAAAAAAACGGTAAAAAAATTTAAATTAAAAAATGTTTCAGAAAAGAGAGTTAACAAGCCTCCACCAGTGGAGGGGCATGAAAGACTAAATCTCTATATGGCCACCCCCTCATCCTGTGTATGGAGGAGATTGTGCATGCGTGCATGCCAAGTCGATTCAGAAGTGTCTGACTCTTGTGACCCTATGGATTGTAGCCCACCAGGCTTCTCTGTCCATGGGATTCTCCAGGCAAGAATACTAGAGTGGGGTGCCAAGCCCTCCTCCAGGGGATCTTTCTGAACCAGTGATCAAACCTGTGTCTCTCAAGACTCTGACAGTGGCAGGCAGATTCTTTACCAGTAGCACCACCTTGGAATCTTTGGTCAACTGAAAGCTTCCTTCCAATAGTTATTCCTAAAATAAGAACATTAGACTATTCTGGTAAGTGAACAGTAGCTGAACAAGACTATTGCATTAAGCCTGAGGACCGGTGGAGGGTCTAAACTATGGGTTTGTTTTTTATTTTATTTTTAAAGTTTATTTATTTTTGGCTGTGATGTGTCTTCATCGCTGCATGCAGGCTCTCTCTAGCTGCTCCAAGTGGGGGCTAATCTCTTGTTGCCGACACAAGCTCTAGAGAATGAAGGCTCAGGAGCTGTGGTGCACAGGCTTAGGTGCCCTGCGGCATGTGGCGTCTTCCTGGAGCAGTGATGGAACCTGTGTCTCCTGCTTTGGCAGACAGATTCTTAACCGCTGGATTCCCTTTAAGCTATGTTCTGGTAACTTGCTTTAAATGTGGTGTGGCTGACTTGAGGACTGCACCATCTGACCTCAGGTCCAGGCCCATCTCCTGCCAGCATGGACTGGTCCTCTATTTGGGGCCACACTTGGCCCTGCCTTAGGCTCAGCCCTGTCCCTTCCCAGTGGGCTGTGTAGAAGGTAGGACTCATACTCTAATTGGATGTTTGGTGTGCATGTTACCGAGTCACTGGTTCTACTGGGGCCTCAGTTTTGTTTTCTTTTTCTTTTTTAATCTGTGAAGCGAAGGTTCTACCCCTTCCCTCACCAAGTAATATCTCAGAATCTTCCTGGAATTTATACTCTTTAGATTTCTTGATTAATGTGTACCAAACAATGTTTCACTAAGCAAAAGTGGTTGAATAAGGTTGTGCCCTGGGAACTGTGGTCAGAGAGCCAAAGTTCACTAACAGACTGTTCATTAACCAAGCTGTCCAAGTCCTGAGTTATATGACACAATTTTCCTAGGCGATGATCAGGGGGAATCCTGAACCATTGGTAACAGTGCTAGTTACAAAGCATATCTTACAAATTCCATCACTGATCACATTACCTACATGGTCATTCTTGCCTTTTAAACTCCTTCCCAGATCATGAGCTTCTTAAATTAATATTAACTAAAACTTTTCTCCTTCCCCTGATGTTTCCTTCATCTATAATGATTTATTCATGTTTTCTTCATCCATATGTTTTACTGTCCTATTTATATTTTATATTTTGCTACCCAAGTCTTTTGGAACTTGAGTTTTACTTTTCCATTTTTATTCTAAAATGAATTTTTCATGGTAAAAGCAAAAGAGCACAGTCTCTGGACTAAGGCAGGCCTGGGTTTAAGTCTCTCTTTTTAAAACATATTATATTTGATATCAGGAAAGTTATTACCTCTTTGAGGTAGTTTAAGTATTGGTGTGAGGATGAAAAGAGATAATAAATGAAAAGAAATGATATTGTGCCCTGCACAATAAAGATGAGTCTTCTTGTTCTTTCCTTCAGACCACCAAGAACAAGCGAAAATAAGTCTTTAGCCTTTATTTCTCCTTTAGCGTCACTCATTCTCAGCCAATCTTGGCCTTGAGAGTAGCCCAGGTGAAGGAAAGGGTGCCCCATGTTTACCTCATGCAAGGGTGTTTGAGGCTGTGATGCAGAATACTATTCTTTTGTGCCTACAACATCTATGACATGCACGAGCATGTTTGAGCATCATAGTTATGTTCCCCACCTTTCCTGGTTGAGGTAAGTTTCCCAACGCATACTGTTTTCTCTAGGAACTCCCCAGATCTCTGATGCACACCGTCATCGCAGGGGCTTTGGTGCACATACAACTGTGATGATGCCCCCAGTTCCCATTCAACTGCACAGAAACGAAACCCCAGTTCAAGAATGTTGCTCAATCCACATCTAACTGGTCATGATGAGCACATGTTTCAGGCTGGCCTAATACATTTCCTCCCCCATAAATTTGGATTTTGACTTGAGAAAATTAATTTTACCTTTTGTTTAAGACGCTGGATGTTAAGCTGTCTCAGAAGATTTCAGGGTTATTTTCCACAGTGGATACAGGCAAACTCAGAAACATAATTTGCAAGGAGAGTCAAAAGAAAGAAAGGCATAGAGGGAAATACAGATGAGAGAGACTCATCTGAATTCCTCTGGCTTTTCAGTCACTGGTCCCATTGATTCCAAAGGGTCACCTGCCTCCCTGCTTACAGAAGTTTTCCACGCACCCTTCCAATAATGTTCTTACTTCTGCCTTCACTTGTTCAAGTTGTATTCTGTTACTTGTAACCAAAATAACTGATTGATAATGATATTAAAACTCATAGCCTGCTAACCCAGATGGTCACTGGAACACCACTAGAACACTTAGAGACAAAAGATCTCTTTTCATAGACTTCATTGTATATATACTTCCTGTAGCATTCTTTACTCCTGGTAAGTATGTCTATGTTCTAATAATACTCAGATATAGATTTTCCAGTTTATTTTTGGCTTAGCTTAGACTTATTAAGAGGCTTCCCCAATGGCTCAGCAGGTAAAGAACCCACCTGCAATGCAGGATACATAGGAGATTCAGGTTTGATTCCTGGATTGGGAAGATCCCCTGGAGAAGGAAGTAGCAATTCACTCTAGTATTTTTGTCTGGATAATCCCATAGACAGAAAACTTATTAAAGAGTGTGGTTTGTTAGAGTAAATTGATCATCTTGGGGGAACTTCCACTAAAGCATGACTTAAGAAGAGACTGCCTGATTTTAAAGCAGAGGCTTCTAGTTAGGGTTGAAGTGTGTGCTGTGCCGTGCTTAGGACCCACTAAAATTACCTCACTGTGTGACAACCACCAACCTTTCATCACACTAGAAAACTCGTATGTATAGTAGAAAGCATATTTCATAGAAATAACAAAAGAGTCCTCAGATATGCAGAAAGTAGACAGTGTTGTAATAACTATGAATTATAGACTAAAATGTCTTAATATCAATTATTATTTTTGACATATAGCAACTGTATGACTTTAGACAAGTTGTTTAAACTCACTTGTAAAATGGGAACATTTCCAATAATGTTCTAAGAGGCTGTGAAGTAATACATGTAAAACTCTCAACATGTAGCCTGTCTCAGAGTCACAGTTCAATAAATGCTATCTAATATTTTGATTATTGCAGCTGTGTCGCCTTGGCTAGGTTTAGAAATTCTTGTGTGTCTCATTATCTAATTAGAATAAATATCTTGCAGTTATTTACTCTACTAAAGTCTCGCTCCATTACCCATCGGTTTCTGTGTGCTTATTAGCATTGCTTTTTAACTGTATGCAGGAAAGTGTATACCAAATACAAGTGATATAACAATAAATCTCTGTCTGTATGAGATTAGAGTCTGGGGCAATAACTGAAGAAGATACAAGCAGTCAGTTAACATCAGCAGACAAAACTGAGTACATAGAGGGTGTGCCACAAGGACAAATAAAAGTATGTTTATTATTTGTACAAGGATCTAGTTTGTTTTTCTTGGTAATCCTACTGTGGGATTACCAGTAAAAGTGGAGGGAACTAGTATCTCAGAGGATATGTTTTAACTGAAATTAGAAGACGCAATATTTGCAACAACATGGATGGACCTGGAGATTATCATACTAAATGAAGTAAGTCTGACAGATATCACAAATATCATATGATATCACTTATAAGCAGAATCTTAAAAAATGATACAGATGAATTGTTTACAAAACAGAAACAGACTCAGTCTTACAGAAGGAACTTATGGTTACCAAGGCGGGAAGGCTGGGGGTAGGGACAGACTGGGAGTTTGGGATTGAAATAAACACACTGCTATTTTTAAAACTGAAAACCAACAAGAACCTATTGTATACCACAGGGAACTCTGGATCTACTGTATACCACAAGGAACTCTGCTCAATATTCTGTAACAACTTAAATGGTAAAAGAATTTGAAAAAAGCATAGATACATGTACATATATAACTGAATCAGTTTGCTATACACCTTAAACTAACACAACATTGTTAATCAACTATACTTCAATATAAAAATTATAAGAAGTTCCTGACTTTCAAAAAAAAGAAAAAAATAGAAGAGAAGAGGCAAGTGTTTAAAGAGATGGAAAATGGAGCTCCTTAGAACCAGAGAAACATTGTAACGGGACTGAAGTCAGATGTAAAAAAATTCTGAATGTCTTTCAACAAATAATATTTGCATACCTGCCATGTGCTATGCACTCTATTATTCATGGAATTTGCAAAGACAAATAAAAATACTTACTGCTGACAGGAAACATACTTTGGAGTGGCAGATACATGAATAGGTGTGATGGGGGTCAGTTTTTGCAAATATGAAACCCACACATTTTATATCTTCTTGAATGTGTTTCTTTGTAACTCCTCCTCGAGCTGAGCCTCCACACTTCTTATTCCAGGAAAGGAGAAGAGAAGATAATATTTAGAAAAGACGTCACTGATTGGTCTTAAATTTTAAAGCTGACTTTCTTGATCTTTGAAGGAAGTCAGTCTCTCCACAATGGACTGTAAGAGAGGAAATTATTTTCTAAATTATTTTTCCTTGTTACTGAATCAAACATGAGTGTGCTTGCCCACATGCAGTAAAGACAATCTACTGATGCCAGTTGTGGTGAAGGAAAGCGCACTGTTTAGCTACAGGCACCAAGCACAGAGTCCAGGGCAGGTAGACGCTCAAAACACCTGAACTCCTGGAAAAGTTTCAGCAAAGCATTCTTCCTAGGGCCAAATGAGGGAGGGGCATCCTAGGGTGTGTGGTCAGCATGTACACAATTTTGACTGGTCGACGTTGAGGTGACAGGGCCATGTCACAGGTGAGGGAGGGCCATACTAGGGTGTGCAGTCAGCATGGATACAATTCTGACTGGTCGATGGTGGGGTGACAGGGCCATGACTCAGGTGAAGGAAGGGCATCCTAGGGTGCGCAGTCAGCATGTACATGATTCTGACTGGTCGATGGTGGGGTGACAGGGCCATGTCACAGAGGTTAGCATTGTCAGTTCTCATGCTGCAGTATGTCTGAGGGCTACACACTCATGGCCATCAGTAGTGAATTTCTTCCACTTGGTGGGGGTTTTTAGCATCTGTACAACAACTCAGGAAATGTACTTCAAATACTATTACGTACTCAGTGGACAGGAGTTTGAGTGTACTCCGGGAGTTGGTGATGGACAGGGAGGCCTGGCGTGCTGTGATTCATGGGGTCGCGGAGAGTCGGACACGACTGAGCGACTGAACTGAACTGAACTGAGGTACTGCAGAGAGGAGCTAAAACAGGACCTGAGGGGAGGAGCTGCCATGGGAAGATCCCATAGAGTCCTATTTGGTTACACCTCTAGGGTATCCAAAGATAAGTGGGTTGCCCTGAAGAGGCAGCCAATGGCAAGGGTAGAGAGATCTGAGGGGATTGGCGGAGGGTGGAGAAAGCCAGCTTCTACCCCTGATGTTAGTGAGAGAAGAGGCGGGAAAGATGTCAGGTAGGGGATACTGAAGACACCTGGACAAATCTCAGTTTTCAGATTAGCACCATATCTACCTGGTCTGTAGGTAATCGTGTGGACAATGCAAAAGGACGAATCTGGGGAGATCTCTTCACCCCTGTTTAGAGTTCTGGGGATTCAGAAGTTCCCAGGTTAGAAGAAGGTGCTAAGAGGCCAGAGTGCTAGCACAGACTAAGCTCAGAATTTTTTTCAGAAAAGAAGCAATATATTTGAGTTTCAAGCCCAGACGCAAATAACTGGGATCACAGATTTTTATGATTGGTCTTTCCTGCTATCCCAAATGGTTTTCACTATATATCTGAGAGATTCAGGAGCCTACTTCACAGGGAACTGGAATGCGATTTGATAAGAAGATTGCATTGCTCAGAGTTTGGGTATGGTTTTTTTCTTTTTCTTTTACCTTTACAATATTGTATTGGTTTTGCCAAACTTTGACATGAATCTGCCCTGGGTGTACATGTGTTCCGCATCTTGAAGCCCCTCCCTCTTCCCTCCCCATACCATCCCTCTGGGTCATCCCAGTGCACCAGCCCCGAGCATCCTGTATCATGCATCAAACCTGGACTGGTGATTCGTTTCACATATGATAATATACATGTTTCAATGCCATTCTCCCAAATCATCCCACCCTCACCCTCTCCCACAGAGTCCAAAAGACTGTTCTATACATCTGTGTCTCTTCTGCTGTCTTGTATACAGGGTTATCATTACCATCTTTCTAAATTCCATATATATATGTTAGTATACTGTATTGGTGTTTTTCTTTATGGCTTACTTCATCTGTATAATAGGCTCCAGTTTCATCCACCTCATTAGAACTGATTCAAATGTATTCTTTTTAATTGCTGAGTAATACTCCACTGTGTGTATGTACCAAAGCTTTCTTATCTTATCATTCGTCTGCAGATGGACATCTAGGTTGCTTCCATGTCCTGGCTATTTTAAACAGTGCTGAGATGAACATTGGAGTACATGTGTCTCTTTCAATTCTGGTTTCCTCGGTGTGTATGCCCAGCAGTGGGATTGCTGGATCATATGGCAGTTCTAGTTCCAGTTTTTTAAGGAATCTCCACACTGTTCTCCATAGTGGCTGTACTAGTTTGCATTCTCACCAACAGTGTAAGAGGGTTCCCTTTTCTCCACACCCTCTCCAGCATTTATTGCTTATAGACTTTTGGATAGCAGCCATTCTGACTGGCATGAAATGGTACCTCACTGTGGTTTTGATTTCCATTTCTCTGATTATGAGTGATGTTGAGCATTTTTTCATGTGTTTGTTAGCCATCTGTATGTCTTCTTTGGAGAAATGTCTGTTTAGTTCTTTGGCCCATTTTTTGATTGGGTCATTTATTTTTCTGGAATTGAGTTGCAGGAGTTGCTTATATGTTTTTGAGATTAATTCTTTGTCAGTTGCTTCGTTTGCTATTATTTTCTCCCATTCTGAAGGCTGTCTTTTCACCTTGCTTACAGTTTCTTTTGCTGTGCTGCTGCTGCTAAGTCGTTTCAGTCGTGTCCGACTCTGTGCGTCCCCATAGACAGCAGCCCACCAGGCTCCTGTGTCCCTGGGGTTCTCCAGGCAAGAACACTGGAGTGGGTTGCCATTTCCTTCTCCAAAGCATGAAAGTGAAAAGTGAAAGTGAAGTTGCTCAGTCGTGTCCAACTCTTAGTGACCCCATGGACTGCAGCCTACCAGGCTCCTCCGTCCATGGGCTTTTCCAGGCAAGAGTACTGGAGTCGGTTGCCATTGCCTTCTCCCCTTTGCTGTGCAGAAGTTTTTAATTTTAATTAGGTCCCATTTGTTTATTTTTGCTTTAATTTCCAATATTCTGGAAGGTGGATCATGGAGGCTCCTGCTGTGATTTATGTTGGAGAGTGCTTTGCCTATGTTCTCCTCTAGGAGTTTTATAGTTTCTGGTCTTACGTTTAGATCTTTAATCCATTTTGAATTTATTTTTGTGTATGATGTTAGGGAGTGTTCTAGTTTCATTCTTTTACAAGTGGTTGACCAGTTTTCCTAGCACCACTTGTTAAAGAGATTGTCTTTTCTCCATTTTATATTTTTGCCTACTTTGTCAAAGATAAGGTGTCCATAGGTGCGTGGATTTATGTCTGGGCTTTCTATTTTGTTCCATTGATCTATATTTCTGTCTTTATGCCAGTACCATACTGTCTTGATGACTGTGGCTTTGTAGTAGAGCCTGAAGTCCGGCAGGTTGATTCCTCCATTTCCATTCTTCTTTCTCAAGATTGCTTTGGCTATTCAAGGATTTTTGTATTTCCATACAAATTGTGAAATTATTTGTTCTAGCTCTGTGAAAAATACCACTGGTAGTTTGATAGGGATTGCACTGAATCTATAGATTACATTGGATAGTATACTCATTTTCACAATATTGATTCTTCCAATCAACGAACATGGCATATTTCTCCATCTATTAGTGTCCTCTGATTTTTTTCACCAGTGTTTTATAGTTTTCTATATATAGGTCTTTTGTTTCTTTAGGTAGATATATTCCTAAGTGTTTTAGTCTTTTCATTGCAATGGTGAATGGAATTGTTTCCTTAATTTCTTTTTCTATTTTCTCATTATTAGTGTATAGGAATGCAAGGGATCTCTGTGTGTTGATTTTATATCCTGAAACTTTACTATATTCATCGATTAGCTCTAGTAATTTTCTGGTAGAGTCTTTAGGGTTTTCTGTGTAGAGGATCATGTCATCTGCGAACAGTGAGAGTTTTACTTCTTTTCCAATTTGGATTCCTTTTATGTCTTTTTCTGCTCTGATTGCTGTAGCCAAAACTTCCAAAACTATGTTGAATAGTAGTGGTGAGAGTGGGCACCCTTGTCTTGTTCCTGACTTTAGGGGAAACGCTTTCAATTTTTCACCATTGAGGATAATGTTTGTTGTGGATTTGTCATATATAGCTTTTATTATGTTGAGGTATGTCCCTTCTATTCCCGCCTTCTGGAGGGTTTTTTATCATAAACAGATGTTGAAATTTGTCAAGGGCTTTCTCTGCATCTATTGAGATAATCATATGGTTTTTATTTTTCAATTTGCTAATGTGGTATATTACATTGATTGATTTGTGGATATTGAAGAATCCTTGCATTCCTGGGATAAAAAAAATTAAATTTACTGGGGTATAATTGATTTACAATGTTGTATTAGTTTTAGGTTATATTAGTTTACATTTAGTTATATTAGTTTATATATATTGTTATATATGTATATATCTGCCATAATCCAATATGGCTTGATGAGAAGGTTTCTTCCGATTATGATGCACTGTATTGAGATCATGTGATCATCACATCCTTAAGGGTAAGCAGAGTTTACTCAGGCAGAATAAGGAGGTGGGACTGGCATTTCAGTCCTCAGACAGCACATAGGTACAGGTCTAGAAGGGAGGAAGGACACATTCTGGGTGCTGTGAGTATTTCAAGTGGTGACATCTCAGTTGGTAAAAAACCCGCCTGCAATGCGGGAAACCCCGGTTTGATCCCTGGGTTGGGAAGATCCCCTGGAGAAGGGGTAGGCTACCCACTCCAGCATTCTTGCGCTTCCCTGGTGGCTCAGCTGGTAATGTCCATGGGGTTGCAAAGAGTCAGATGTGACTGAGTGACTTTCACTCTCACAGGACAGTTTGAAGCACATTTTAGGTTCCCCCAGAAAAGGAGTCTAAGACTGAGATGTCAGTAAAGAAAGTCACTGGGAAGTGTGTTTGGATGACAGTGCCCGTCAAGGAGAAAGAAGGAGCCGGGGCTGGGCAGCCAGAGAACCTGGGCTGTGATGCAGTTACAGCAGGGACCTCAGGCTGCCCCATAACAAGTTCTGGAACCCGGATGGCTCTTCAAAATTATCACAGATGTGAAGAAAAGAGAGGGTCCTTGTATTTTCCACTGACCTTGGATAAACATTGCCTGGGGGTGAAGGAGTCACCTTGGCTGAGGCAGCTTCCTTTGATAGAAGACAATTCCGGAAAAGGGTCTCAGTGGTGATCTGTCAACTGGTCACCTTTGAGAGTCTCAAGTAAAGAGCCAGGACTTGAAGAGGTTCCGCAGCACAGCACAGTACTCACTATAAGGAGTGAGTGTAAAAGATGCAATTAGAAAGGTGAGAACATACCAGGTGATATAGTCTTACAAGTCATATTTACAGGTTTGGGCATTTTTTGTTTTAAGCAACAGGGAGCTACTGAAGAATTTTAAGCTGAGGTTAAATCAATACGATCATGTTTGTATTTTAAAAGGATCACCATGGCTGCTGTGTAGAGAATTGATCAGAGAAAATACTGGAGGCAGGGTGCTCTGTGAGGAAGTGGCTACAGTCATCAAAGACAGACGTGATGAGAGTTTGAATTTATTGGAATAAAGAAAAGTGGGCTGATTAAGGAGATAGAAAGCAAAATTAATGGATGGATGGGCTTCCCTGGTGGCTCAGTGGTAAAGAATCCACCTATAATGCAGGAGCTGCAGGAGATCCCTGGGTCAGGAAGATCCCCTGGAGGAGGGCATGGCTACTCACTCCAGTATTCTTGCCTGGAGAGTTCCATGGATGCAGGAGCCTGGCTGGCTACAGTTCATAGGGTCACAATGAGAAGGATATGACTGAAGCGACTTGGCATGCACACACACACTTATGGTTGGATAGAGTGTGAGGATGATGGAGAAAAATGGATGAAGTCTAGTTTCTGGCCTGGGAATCTGAAATAAGAAATTGTGTCAAAGACGATGCTGCATAGTGTTCATTTTCCGTTCCATCCTCTACCACGTAGATGACTAGACTTGGCAACACTCCTGCAGTGAGGAGAGACAGTGTAGCTATTGCCAGTTAGTGAGATGTGCATGGAGGTTATGGCTGCAAACTGGGATGAAGCCACAGAAAGCCCACTGCATCTTCTCCTCTCTTTCTTCCTCTTTCATAGAAGTGGGGAGACCATATGTGGAGACGGTAGAGCGATAGACTCGAAGCAGCTGAGAACCCTGCGTCATGCTGTGGAGGCAGCTGCTCTGGATTGTTGCCCAGGCAGGAGAGGACGTTGTTTGAACTGGAAACAGACTTTTCATGTTACGCTCTAAGATTGGGGATGTTCTTGCAGAATATCTGTCCTGAAAAATACTAAAACATAGAAGAATGTGTGTGTGTGTGTATGTGTTTGAGTGTGTGTGTCTGGGTGTGTGTGTCTGAGTATTGGGATGTGTGTGTGTGTTTGGTTGTGTGTTGTTGTAGGGCTGGAAGCAAAAATAGAGAGGGTGGAAAAGGCAGAAGGTAAATTTAGTTTTACAAATGTTGAGTTTAAGGTTACTGAGAGGTATTTTTTCTTTTTTTATTAATTTTTAAATTGAGTATAATTGCTTTATCATGTCTTGGTTTCTGTCATATACCAACATGGATCGGCCATAGGTGGGTATACATATGTCCCCTCTCTCCTACACCTCCCTCCCACACCACCTCTTCCCAACCCTCTAGGTTGTCACAGGGCACCAGATTGAGCTCCCAGCATCATATAACAAATCCCCACTGGCTCTCTATTTTACTCATGGTGATGTATATATTTCAATGCTACTCTCTCAATTCAGCCCACCCTCTGCTTCCCCCACTGTGTCCACAAGTCCATTCTCCATGTCTGCATCTCTATTGCTGCTGTGCAAATAGGTTCATCAGTACCATTTTTCTAGATTCCATATATATGCGATAGTGTATGATATTTGTTTTTCTGTTTCTGACTTATTTCACTCTGTATAATAGGCTCTAGGTTCATCCATCTCAATAGAACTGACTCAAATTCATTCTTTTTTATGGCTGGGTAATTTTCCAATGTTTGTATATACATATATGTGTGTGTATATATATACAGTGTACACCACTATATGCATTCCAGTGTATATATGTGCAGTATATATACGTGTATATACCACAACTTCTTTGTGCATTCATCCGCTGATGGACGTGTAGTTGTTGATGGTTGCTTCCATGCCCTGGCTGTTGTAAATACGGCTGCAATGAACACTGGAGTACATGTGTCTTTTAGAATTGTGGTTTTCTCAGGGCATATGCCCAGTAGTGGGGATTAATGGGTCATATAATAGCTTTATTCCTAGTTTTTTATTTCTTAAGAAATCTCCACACTGTTCTCCACAGTGGCTGTATCAATTTACATTCCCACGAACAGTGCAGGAGGGTTCCCCTTTCTTTACACCCTCTCCAGCATTTATTGTTTGCAGATTTTGTGGATGATGACCATTCTGACTGGTGTGAGATGATAACTGATTGTTTTGATTTTCACTTCTCTAATAATAAGTGATCTTTATTATTTTCATGTGCTTATTAGCCATCTGTATGTATTCTTTGGAGAAATATCTGTTTAGGTGTTCTGCCCATTTTTGATTGGGTTTTTTTTTCTGATATTGATTTGCATGAGCTTTTTATACATTTTGGAGATTAATCCTTTGTCAGTTGTTTCATTTGCAATTGTTTTCTCCCATTCTGAGGCTTGTCTTTTTGTTTTGCTTTTGGTTTCCTTTGATATGCAAAAGTTTTTAAGTTGAATTCAGTTCAGTTCAGTTCAGTCGCTCAGTCATGTCTGACTCTCTGCGACCCCATGAATCACAGCACGCCAGGCCTCCCTGTCCATCACCAACTCCCGGAGTTCACTCTATTTATTTTTGTTTTTATTTCCATTACTCTAGGAAGTGGGTCATAGAGGATCTTGCTGTGATTTATGCCAAAGAGTGTTCTGCCTATGTTATCCTCTAAGAGTTTTAGAGTCTTGTTTTACATTTAGGTCTTTAGTCCATATTGACTCTATTTTTGTGTTTGGTGTTAGGAAGTGTTCTTAATTTCTTTCTTTTATACATAGTTTTCATAGCACCACTTATTGAAGAGACTGTCTTTTCTCCATTGTATATTTTTGCCTCTTTTGTCAAAGATAAGGTGCCTACAGGTGCATGGGTCTATCTCTGGACTTTCTATCTTGTTACATCGATCTATAATTCTTTGTGCCGGTACTATACTATCTGGATGACTGTAGCTTTGTAGTATAGTCTGAAATCAGGTAAATTGATTTCTCTAGTTCCATTTTTCTTTCTCAAGAATGCTTTAGCTATGCGGAGTCTTTTGTGTTTCCATGCAAATTGTGAAATTTTTTGGTCTACTTCTGTGAAAAATGCCATTGGTACCTTAATAGGGATTATATTGAATCTGTAGATAGCTTTTGCTAGTATAGTTATTTTCACAATATCGATTCTTCCAATCCAAGAACATAGTATATCTCTCCACATGTTTATTTCATCATTAGAGTCTTACAGTTTTATGTATACAGGTCTTTTGTCTCCTTCAGTGGTTTATTCCTAGGTATTTTGTTCTTTTTGTTGCAATGATGAATGGGATTGATTCCTTAATTTCTCTTTCTAATTTTTTGTTGTTAGTGTATAGGAATGTAAGGGATTTCTATGTATTAATTTTGTATCCTATGACTTCACTAAATTCACTGATTAGCTCTAGTAATTTTTGATAGTATCTTTAGCATTTTCTATGTGTAGTATCATGCCATCCACAAACAGTGAGAGGTTTACTTCTTTTCCATTCTGTATTCCTTTCTTTCTTTCTTTTCTCTGATTGCCATGGCTAGGACTTTCAAAACTATATTGAATAACACTGTCAAAAGTGGGCATCATTGTCTTATTCCTGATCTTAGAGAAAAATGTTTTCAGGTTTTCACTGTTGAGAATAATATTTGCTCTGGATTTGTCATATATGACCTTTATTATGTTGAGATAGGTTATTCTATGCCCATTTTATGAAGAGTTTTTATCATAAATGGGTGCTGAGTTTTGTCAAAAGCTTTTTCTGCACCTAATGAGATTATCATATGACTTTTATCTTTCATTTGCTAAGATGGTGTATCATATTGTTTGATTTGCATAAACTGAAGAATGTTTGCATCCCTAGGAAAAGCCCACTTGGTCATAGTGTATGAACCTTTTAATGTGTTGTTGGCCATTGTTTGCTAGAGTTTTGTTGAGAATGTTTGCATCTGTATTCATCAGTGACGTTGGCCTGCAATTTTCCTTTTTTTGTGATGTCTTTATCACAATTCTATGGTATCAGGTGATGATGGCCTTGTAGAGTAGTTTGGAAGTGTTCCACTTTCTGTAAGTTTTTGAAAGAATTTGAGCAGAATAGATCTTAGCTCTTCTCTAAATATTTGATAGAATTCACCTGTGAAGCCATCTGGCCCTGGGCTTTTGCTTTAGGGGAGACTTTTGATCACAGTTCTGATTTCAGTGCTTGTGGTTGGTCTGTAATTAAGTTCTATTTCTTCCTGGCTCAGTTTTGGAAGGTTGAGCTTTTATGTTAATCTGTCCATTTCTTCTAGGCTGTCCATTTTATTGGCATATACTTGTTCACAGTAGTCTTTAATGATCCTTTATATTTCTGCATTGTCCTTTGTAACCTCTCATTTTTCATTTATAATTTTGTTGATTTGAGTCTTCTCTCTTTTTTCTTGGTGAGTCTGGGTAATGGTTTGTCACTTGTTTATCTTCTTAAAGAACCAGCTTTTAGTTTCATTGATCTTTTGCTATTGTTTCCTTCATTTCTTTTTCACTTACTTCTGCTCAGATCTTCATGATTTCTTTTCTTCTACTAACTTTGGGGATTTTTTTTGTTCATCTTTTTCCAGTTGCTTTAGGTGGAAGATTAGCTTGTCAATTCAATAATTTTCTTGATGTCTTCTTTCTTGAGGTAGGATTTTATTGCTATAAACTTCCCTCTTAGAACTGCTTTTGCTGTATCCCATGGCCATACAAATAGCTGTGAAAAGAAGAGAAGCAAAAAACAAAGACAAAAGGAAAGATATGCTCATTTGAATGCAGAGTTCCAAAGAACAGCAAGGAGAGATAAGAAAGCCTTCCTCAGTGATCAGTGCAAAGAAATAGAGGAAAACAATAGAATGGGAAAGACTAGAGATCTCTTAAAGAAAATTAGATATACCAAGGGAGCATTTCAGGCAAAGATGTGTTCAATAAAGGACAGAAATTATATAGACCTAACAGAAGCAGAGGAGAAGGAAATGGCAACCCACTCCAGTGTTCTTGCCTGGAGAATCCCAGGGATGGGGGAGCCTGGTGCTTCCGTCTATGGGGTCACACAGAGTCGGACACGACTGAAGTGACTTAGCAGCAGCAGCAGCAGCAACAGAAGCAGAAGATATTAAGAAGAGGTGGCAAGAATACACAGAAGAACTGTACAAAAAAGATCTTCACAGCCCAGATAAGCACGATGATGTGATCACTCACCTAGAGCTAGACATCCTGGAATGAGAAGTGAAGTGGGCCTTAGGAAGCATCACTATGAATAAAGCTACTGGAGGTGATGGAATTCTAGCTGAGCTATTTCAGATCCTAAAAGATGATGCTGTGAAAGTGCTGCACTCAATATGCCAGCAAATTTGGAAAACTCAGCAGTGGCCAGGGGACTGGAAAAGGTCTGTTTTCATTCCAATCCCAAAGAAAGGCAATGCCAAAAATGCTCAAATTACTGTGCAGTTGCACTCATCTCACATGCTGGTAAAGTAATGCTCAAAATTCTTCAAGCCAGGCTTCAACAGTACGTGAACCATGAACTTCCAGATGTTCAAGCTGATTTTAGAAAAGGCAGAGGAACCAGCAATCAAATTGCCAACATCCGCTGGATCATGGAGAAAGCAAGAGAGTTCCAGAAAAACATCTATTTCTGCTTCATTGACTATGCCAAGTCCTTTGACTGTGTGGATCACAATAAACTGTGGAAAATTCTGAAAGAGATGGAAACACCAGACCACCTGACCTGCCTCCTGAGAAATCTATATGCAGGTCAAGAAGCAACAGTTAGAACTGGACATGTTAAAAAGGACTGGTTCCAAATTGGGAAAGGAGTGCATTGTCACTCTGCTTATTTAACTTATATGCAGGGTATATCATGCAAACTGCCAGACAGATGAAGCAAAAGCTGGAATCAAGATTGCTGGGAGAAATATCAATAGCCTCAGATATGCAGACGACACCACCCCTGTGGCAGAAAGTGAGGAGGAACTGAAGAGCCTCTTGATGAAATTGAAATAGGAGAGTAAAAAGTTGGGTTAAAAATTCAACATTTAAAAAATTAAGATCATGGCATCTGGTCCATCACTTCATGGCAAATAAATGGGGGAACAATGGAAACTGTGACAGACTTTATTTTCTTGGGCTCCAAAATCACTGCAGAGGGTGACTGCAGCCATGAAATTAAAAGACATTTGCTCCTTGGAAGAAAAGCTAAGACAAACCTAGACAGCATATTAAAAAGCAGAAACATTACTTTGCTGACAAAGATCCTTATAGTTAAAGCTATGGTTTTTCCATTAGTCATATATGGATGTGAGAGTTGGACTCTAAGGAAAGCTGAATGCCAAAGAATTGATGCTTTTGAACTGTGGTATTGGAGAAGACTCTTGAGAGTCACTTGGAATGCAAGGAGATCATACCAGTCAATTCTAGGGGAAATCAGTCCTGAATGCTCATTGGAAGGACTGATGCTGAAGCTGAAGCTCCAATACTTTGGCCACCTGATGTGAAGAACTGACTCTTGGAAAAGACTCTGATGCTGGGCAAGATTGATGGCAGGAGAAGAAGGGGACGACAGAGGATGGGATGGTTGGATGGGAACACCAACTCGATGGATATGAGTTTGAGCAAGCTCTGGGAGTTGGTGAAGGACAGGGAGGTATGGTGTTCTTCAGTCCATGGGATCACAAAGAGTCAGACAAAACTGAATGACCATACTGATCTGAAATATTGTGATCTAATTGAGCATATCATTTTCCGAAATGGTCTCCATTGTTTTGTCCTTTAGAGAAAGCAATAGAATTTCAGAAAACTTTGTTCTTTACTTTTAAAATTTCATAAGTCAATCTCAATATCACCATATAGTATAAAGCTATTTTCATTTTTACACTTCTTCAAGATGCTGTAGACATCTGTGTGCCCTACTTGAATGTTTATTGAAGAACCAACTTCCACCTCAAAGAAGGGCAGGAAAAACAAACAATTGCTATTAGAAATCTGCAACCAGTTTTTACTTATGTGATGTTCAAACTAGGAGTTATTTTGAAAAATTATGTAAAAAGAACCTTTGTAACATAAGTACCAATATGTTATTGTGGACAGCTATAGAATAATCTGAATATCATTTAGATACAAAGCTAAGAGAGCTATTTGGTAATGCAAATTTTACAAGATTGAAGTACTTTGTAATACTGAAGATTTTGTTGTTTTCAGGGATAAAATATAAGACAGAATTTGATATGAGTTCATTGGCTGTGATACCAAGCAGAACCCTGTGGGGCTCCTGGGCATTGAAACCTTTCTGTGCCCTTCATTTCTTAGTTACAGGATATATGCTTTATTCAGCCCCTCTGACCTTCCCTGAATTCCAAGGAACAAGTTCAAACAGTTGCTAATTAGGGAAGGGCTTCCCTGGTGGCTCAGAGGTTAAAGCGTCTGCCTCCAATTCGGGAGACCCGGGTTCGATCCCTGGGTCGGGAAGATCCCCTGGAGAAGGAAATGGTAACCCACTCCAGTATTCTTGCCTGGAGAATCCCATGGACGGAGAAGCCTGGTAGGTTACAGTCCACGGGGTCGCAAAGAGTCGGATACGACTGAGCGACTGAATGGAACGGAATTAGGGAAAGGAGAAGATGCAGAGACAAGGGAGGGGCAATGAAGAAAACAGCAGTGCAGCTTTGGAGCGGATTCCTTGTTCCTCCTCAAAGGATACACACAACAATATCTTTGCGCTGTTTTGCAGACACTGAAACTCCCATCAGGTGAAGCAGTTAACTCTGCTGGGCACAAGCACGTAGACCCCAGGCTGGTTGGAACTAGAAGGCTGACGATGCTGTCGCCCACTTAACCTCGCCACCGACCAGCCAAAAGACCGTCCACATGCTGATCATGCCCTCCTCTTCGAATCGTTACTTTAAAACCCCTTACTATTCCCTCCTAGTTGGGACACCACATTTTGACAGCACGTTAGCCTGCTGTGGCCCCCTTTGTCTGGCAAAGCAATAAAGCCATTCTTTTCTACTTCACCCCAAACTCTGTCTCCAAGATTTCATTCAGTGTTGGGGTGCGGAGGCTGGATATGGTTTCAGATAGTCATTAGGCGCCTAGACTGACTCTGAACCAAGCAGCAAAAATGTGTGGATGTGAGATTTACATCATATTGCAGGAGAGGCGGAAATACAGAAGTGGGTCAGACTTGGCTGATGGTCTACACTGTCAACGTCCTTCACACAGACAACCTGCTTGGGAGGAGATACGCTGAACTTGTCTACTTATTATCATTTCACTTTGATTTGCAGAAGGATTAAGTTATTTCTAAAAAGTGCACCAAAATATGAGGGCTTAATATCAAAACCAAAATTTGGTCCTCCTTCACTCCAAACCCCATACTTTCTCTTCTTGAACACAGTATTTTGAATGAAGTCATTTTAGGTGTGTAGGTGTGTTATTTATATCCCTCGGTATTGTGTAAGGGTGGGGGGCTTCCCAGGTGGCTCTAGTGATAAAGAACCCACATGCCAATGCAGGAGGTGGGTATAGCAACCCACTCCAGTATTCTTGCCTGAAGACTCCCATAGATGGAAGAGCCTGGCAGGCTATAGTCCATAGGGTTGCAATGAGTCAGAAATGACTGAAGCAACTTAGGACGCACACACATTGTGTAAGGACTGTGTTCCTCTCTTTCTCCTTAGCGTTTTGAAACATCTCAAATAGTCTTCTGTCTCCAATCTCCCTTTTGTTTATAATAATGGAAATGCTTTCCTTCTCTCTCCTGGTTTTTACTAGAGAAGGTATTCAAAACGACTCATCTTTTCCAATCAGCTGTGGTTCCTGCCTAATGCTGGGGGAGTGAAGGACCCACCGCATGTATTCCTTCAAAACACACCAGGAGGTGTCTATTTCTGATGAAAAACAAGGAACCTTGTCCTGTCTGGAACCCTCACCCCCTGTCAATTCACACACAACCATCTCACCCAGTGTTTTATCTCATTTGCCTCATTATGTTCTGATTGAACATCAGCATTTTCAAAGGGGTCGCTGTCACTGTCTCTGTGAGTAAATGGGAGGTGAATACCCTCGGGATCTTTGCTCCTGAATGAAAACTCTCTTTTATTCTATCAGAAGAAGAAACTCAACGACGGAAGAAATCCTAATGAGATGGCTGGATGGCATCACCGACTCGATGGACGTGAATTTGAGTGAACTCCAGGAGTTGGTGATGGACAGGGAGGCCTGGCGTGCTGTGATTCATGGGATCGCAAAGAGGCGGACACGACTGAGCGACTGAACTGAACTGAACTGAAGGCATTTTTTCAAATTCAAAGGTGAATGATAGGAAAGGGAGAAGCAGAGAAAGAGCATGATCTAGAGAGGAAACGAATATATATTGAGTGGCTATTATATATATGGTATAGAAGCTTTTTTTAAACTGAAGAATAGTTGATTTACCATGTTGTGTTAATTTCTGCTGTATAGCAAAGTGATTAGTTATACATATGTATATACACATTCTTTCTTTATATTCTTTCCCATTACGGTTTATCATAGGACACTGAATATAATTCTCTGTGCTGTTATCCATCCTACATATAATAGTTTGCATGTGCTAACCCCTATTCCCAGTCCATTACTTCCCCATTTCCCTTTCTCTTTCCTTGGCAACTTTGGGTCTGTTTTCTTTATCCTTGAGTCTGTTTCATAGATAGCTTCATTTGTATCATATTTTAGATTCCACATATAACTGATATCATACGGTATATGTCTTTCTCTTTCTGACTGACTTTACTTAGTGTGATCATCTCCAGTTGCATCCATGTTGCTGCAAATGGCATTTCACAGAAGCTTTTTCCACTCATAAATGTTCAATTCATAAACTCATTTTGTGAATGAAATTGTGCTGCAATGAAAAGCACCTACCAATAAGACACACTCAGGTCATTTTTGGTTATTACGTCTTTTGAGTCATAGACAGGAAGTCTGCCATGCATGTGTTAGTGTCTCATTATCATGAACACCCCCATTCTGGAAGATAAGTACAAAATAAGTGTCAAAATGAAAAGACATGATGGGATGAAAAGTAGGTACAATTTTTATAAATTAAAAGTGATAAAGAAATGGATGAGTATTACAGAAGAATATGGAATGACTCATTTTTCAATGAATCCAGAGCACATGTTGCAAATCGTGAAATGCTTGAAAGAAGGCCCTGTGTCTGTACCACTGAAATTAACAGACAATAGATAAGAAAGAATGATTGAAGAAGTGAAGCAGCTTTGAGTGTGGGAGTCTAGCAATTGTTTTTGAGTTTGACCATATTTCATACCATACCAATGAAATAATCATTTCTTGAGATAAGATCTGCAGATTATTTACTTTTTGTTGTTGTTCAGTAGCTAAGTCATGTCCAAGTTGGTTCATTTTATTTTTTATAAATTTTACTTTCCCAGTGACTCTATTCTGCAGCCAGTGTGAACCCCTGGGTTAGGATGTCAGAAGGGAGGCGATGGGTTTGTAAATGAAAAGGCTTTAAAAAATTGGGTGTGCTGGTTTTATACGTTTAGGATGACTGCCTCAAACTGGTGGAGATTCCACAGACTCAAAGCTTTTTCAAAGTTTCCAAATTAAAATGAGTGATGAGGCAGTAAGTGTTTCTGCCATATTCTAGGAAATCCACTTTCACTTGTGCAGAGATCATTGAGAAAGTGTCTGGCCTTATTCACACATTTCATATTAATGAAACAATCAGGTTTTGAAAAATATTTCTAAATAAGTGCATATCAGCAAAGAGAATAAAATTATGTTGAGTTTTAAGTCATTTTAAGGAAATGAATTAGGACCACAAGCTAAAAGAATGGGTCCCCTTTGGATTTTAAACACACTGGCTTAAGATCAACCTTTTGCAAACTAATCCTTTGCAAGGAAAGGAGCTTCTGCCTATTTCTAGTACTTTCTCATAGATTATTTATTTAATCCTCAAAACAACTTTGTAAGATTGGTATTATGTTTCCAATTTTGATGTACGAGTTAATCAAATCCATAAGAATATAAAACAACTTGACTCATGTCTTGTGCCTGGTAAGGAATTTCAATAGACTCTTGTCTTGAAGAAAAAAAAAAAAAGCCAAAGCTAAGAATCATTCTGATACACAGTGATGTCTCTCATAAAACATATACCTGAGGAATATTTGGAATTTTCATATAGTTTGTGAAAAATGATTTTAAAATGTTCAGTATAGCCCATGAGGTTCTAAAATGAATTTCCTTACAAACACATTTAGGCTATTCAGTATCTTCATTCCAGTGTCTTGCTCCAGCTCTGGCTGATGATGGGCAAAGCTATTCATGTTCATGGTTCTTAGTATATGTTGGTGAATTGCAAATATATACTTAAGCAAAGATGGAAGTTAGTTTCTTATTAGACACCCCTATCTGGATAACACATCAGAAAAATCAAATAATAGATTCCAAACTGAGCTAATTTTTGTTCAGAGGTCTTCTTCTGTAGCTGATGCTACTCACTAGTTGTAAGTGTGAGAAACCTGGAACTAACCCTGGGAGGCCCCTATTCCTTTGTCTTCACATCCAATAAGACATTTTATGAGTATTACTTCCTTCATATCTCTTATTTAACTCTGCTTCAGAACCACTTTTCAAGGCCAGGTTCTCATTAGCCTTGCCAAGACTCCTGCAATAGTTTCCTGGTTTCCAGCCTTACCTCATCTGACCCATGCTCTGTTCTGCCAATGCAATGATCTAACAGCAAGTGCCATCCTGACCATATCCTTGTCTTGTTATGAATTTGGACTAGCTTCCCATTCCAAGAACCCACTACAAATGTAAGGTACTGACCATGGTTAATCGAAAGTCTTCCCAAAAGAGGTTTTGGAAGGATCTTGGTAGTCACAGAAATTAAGGAAAAGCTGACTGACTGAGGATCCTGGTCGGTGCCTTCTGGTCAGTTGTGAGGGTGGTAGTATCTGAGTAACTCAAACCAGTGACCCCACTGAATGAGGGGCTCAGTTTATGTCTCTTGAGACCTCTAGAAGTGGTAGGATGAAGACCCCGGATGGTCACTTAGACGAGGAGTCCATGGCCTAGAGGAAGAGCAGATACCCAAAGGAAAGTGTGTGATGCTACTTAAAAAATTTTGAGCATGAGCGAAAATATATAACAACTGACTCATATTCCTTTTCCTTTTTAAAATGAAGTCTATACTTAGTGTGTCATTGTCATTCAAGGTACAAAATTATCTGAACCTTATCAGGTTTTCAAATATATCACCTATTATATTCTGCTTCTTAGACTAGAATTCCATTTGCTTTACATGGCAAATATCCTACTTCCGTTCCGTTCTGTTCCGTCGCTCAGTGGTGTCCGACTCTATGCGACTCTGTGGACTGTAGCCTACCAGGCTTCTCTGTCCATGGGTTCCCCAGGCAAGAATACTGGAGTGGGTTACCGTTTCCTTCTCCAGGGGATCTTCCCGACCTGGGGATCGAACCCGGGTCTCCCGCATTGGAGGCAGACACTTTAACCTCTGAGCCACCAGGGAAGCCCCTACTCTTTATTATTTAAGTATGATTGATTTAAAATATGTTAATTTCTGCTGTACAGCAAAGTGATTCAGTTATACACATATATACATTCTTTTTTTTATATTTTATTACATTGTGGTTTATCCCAGAATATAGTTTCCTGAGCTACACAGTAGAACTTTGTTGTTTATCCATTCCATATATAATAGTTTGTGTCTACTAACCCCAAGTTCCCAATCCATTTTTACACTCAACTGAAATGTCATTTCCACAGTAATGTTTTTCCTAATTGCAGCAGGATGGGTTGGCCACTGTGTGCTCTCACTAAACCCTCTGGATGCCCCTGTAATAACTCTCATCAAGGCTCCTTGCAATGCTTTCTTGACAAGTTGACTTCTCTGGCTACACTGGGTTATTCTGTAAGAATTAAGATTAAGTTTTATTAAACTATGCCTCCTCCAGATGTGCTTGGATTATGTTGTTGTTTAGTCACTCGGTCATGTCTAACTGTTTGCAAACCCATGGGCTATAGCCTGCCAGGCTCCTTTGTCCATGGAATTTTCCAGGCAAGAGTACTGGAGTGGGTTGCCATTCCCTTCTGCAGAGGATCACCCAACCCAGGGATCAAACCTGGGTCTCGTGCATTCCAGGTGGAATCTTTAGCTGCATATACATACATGTCTAGAGTATGTATGTATGTAATATGTATGCATACATATAGTATATATTCATATATATATTGAGCAAAATAATGAGTGAATAGAACTGTCTTTTCTCAAAACATTGTGCTGTAAAAACATGCTAAGAGAATTAGATGACAGGCCTATTACTTTCAAGTGTTTCTTGTGGAAAAAAGCATTAATTAAAAGTTTTTTATTAGCTCTAAAGGATAACTATTTGCTTTTCACGTTGTTTCCTGTTTAAATATATTGAAATTCATTTTGATGTGAAAGAGAATTTTGTTCTTACTCATATGCACACTTACTTCTCTAATAAATTTTCTTGTTAGCTTTTTCTCTGCTGTAGTCTTTTGTGATCTCCTATGCCTTCATGCGTTGTCCTTAATATTTATTTATTTATCTGGTTTCTTTTTGGGTCTTGTCTTTATGAGGTTTCAAAGGCTCCTCCCCTGTTTATATCAAGGCAAAGACAGGGCAACGTAAGCCCTGTAGGAGGCCCTTGAATCAGAGGGGAGACCAAATGGGAGGAAAATGGGGCCTTGGTCAGGGCCTGTCTTTTCCTTCCAAGCCCAAATTGGATACATCCTCTCAGCCCATTACAGTCTGTTTTGATGATTGTTGGTCTAAACCAAATACTCTCTTGAGGCTATCTTCATCTGGAAATGCATGCTACATAAATAGATGTGTGTACAATTCTATGTTGGAAAATTTTTTTAAATGGAATGAGATGTTGAAATTGCCATTTCAAAAAAATTAAAAAACAAAACAAAACAGAGGAAAAGTAAAACCAAAGTACCTACTTAATTATTGTGAGAGGTGAGAAGGTTTAGAGGCAAACTGCTTCTTGCTTGGACCTGGGCCCAGCATCCTGAACTATCACCAGTTGGGGAGCTATTATGTGATCCTCTTTTCCGTTTCATGGATCGACTAAGTTTTGACTTTTTTTTTCAATTTTCTTAACAATGTTCAATTGCAAGTCTGCACCACAAACTTCCACAGAAGAGTGGCTTTCACTGGAGTGTTTTCACCATGTACCTGTGTATGTGCGCCGAGTCACTTCAGTCAGGTCTGACTCTGTGACCCTATGGACTATAGCCAGCCAGGTTCCCCAACCCATGGGATTCTCCAGGCAAGAATACTGGAGTGGAATGTCATGCCCTCCTCCAGGGGATCTTCCTGAACCAGGGACCGGACCCACGTACATACACAGACATATATTGGAGTTACAATGGATAAAATCTTCCAGGCTTCCTTAGCAACCTAATCCAAACACAACTACACACTGGAGGCAGAAGTTTAATGTCTCACTGAAATTTTGTACTCTAAAATTTGAGATAACTCAGTTGAGTAGAAATAAGAAGAATGTAGCTTCAAACTCTTGCTGATGGCCCAGTGTGTGAAGATGAGCATATCCATTTTCCTCAAACTGATCCCCACTCTGACATCCTCACTGGCCCATCCCACCACATCATTAGATCATCCTAGACCTTTCATGCAGGTGAGGGGACTAAGCCCCAGACCCTCAAAGCTGACTTGGTAATTCTGAACTCACCTCACTGAAGAGCACTTGCTCCCGCAGGACATTTTTGCAGCCTCCATAATTTGAAGAGAGAAATCTCTAATGGTGGAAGTTAAGCCAATAAAATAAACCGTTTCAGGCAAGCCCACCTTCCTGTTCTCTCTCTCCCTCTCCCTATATTTGCCTATTTCAGTTCAGTTCAGTCGCTCAGTTGTGTCCGACTCTTTGTGACCCCATGAATCACAGCACGCCAGGCCTCCCTGTCCATCACCAACTCCCAGAGTTCACTCAAACTCATGTCCATCGAGTCGGTGATGCCATCCAGCCATCTAATTCTCTGTCGTCCCCGTCTCCTCCCACCCCCAATCCCTCCCAGCATCAGAGTCTTTTCCAGTGAGTCAACTCGTTGCATGAAGTGGCCAAAGTATTGCATCTTCCAGTTGTAGTACTACTCCCTTATCCACAGGGCATGCATTAGAAAAGCCCCAGTGAATGCCTGAAATCTTGGCTACTACCAACCGTATATGAATAACACTATGCTGGTTTCCTATACAAACATGCCTATGGTAAACTTTCATTTATAAGTTGGGCACAGTAAGAGAATATCTGAATTGCCAGCATCCTACTCCAGTGCTTCAGGACATGAGCATTAAGTAAGGTAAGAGCTCCTTGAACATAAGGGCTGGGGTGCTCCAACAGTCAATCTGATAAAGGAGATGGCCAATAAGTGATGAGAGGTGGGTGGCACATACAGCATGGCACACCAGACAGCGGGATGGTCAGTATATTGGGTGGGATGAAGCTAGACAGCGTGGGGTGTCATTACTCTGTTCAGAACAGTGCATGATTTTTAAAAGGAGTGAGATAGTGCCATCTGCGGAGGTGTGCATGGACCTAGAGACTGTCAGAGTGAAGTAAGTCAAAAAGAGAAAAACAAATATTGTATAACATTGTTTGTAAACATGGAATCTAGAAAAATGATAGAGATGAATTAACGTGCAAAGCAGAAACAGAGACAGAGAAGTAGGGAGCAAAAATGTGGGCACCAAGGGGGAAGGAAGGAGTTGGATGAACTGAGAGGTTGGGACTGACTCACATCCATTATCACGTGGAAAACAGATAACTAACGAGAACCTGCTGGATAGCAGGGAGCGCTCTTCAATGTTCTGTGGTGACCTAAATGGGAAGGAAGTCCAAGAAAGAGGGGTTATATATATGTATGACTGATCCACTTTGCTGCACAGCAAGAAGCTAATAAAGCATTGTAAAGCAACTAGACTCCAATAAAAATTAACAGCTTTAAAAAATTGCTTATTTATGGAATTTTCCACCTAATTTTTTCAAACAGCACTTGATCATGGGGAACTGAAACCACAGAAGGGGAAACTGTGAATCAGATGGATGATTGGATGAACGTGGCTAAAATTTCTAGCGTCCAGTCAATCTTCACAGCATCTAGCTAATATCTAATATTAAGAAATATATTTGATTAACTTCATTTTTTCCAACAAAACATCTAAAGATTCTGATTCCCTTCATTGTTCTTGTGTAATGATGGGAGGAAAAATCACAAGAAGAGGAAATGAAGTGCTTTTCTTTTCATCTGAAATGAAACATGTCCAAGGAGAATGGTCATGTAGAAAGACAGTGTGGTGCGTCAGGCTCTGATCTTTCTAGTTATGCATATCCTACATCCAATTTCTTGAAAAGCCACCCCAATATTTATGTATTACTGTTACTGGTTATTATCTCAAAGAAGTCATTTATTGGAAATTCATCTGATCAACCTTCATATAAATCCAAATTGCACGTAAACATGATCATTTCATTTTCTTTTTTCTGATTTCTTGTTGGTTGTTTTAAAATGTTTGTAATGTTGTCAATCAAGGCTCATAAACAGCATCATTACTGACAATTTTGGCCAGATAATTCTTTGTTGTGAGCTCTGTCCTGTGCATTCTAGGAAGCTCTGCAGTATCCCTAGCCACCATTCACTAGATCTTTGCGGTCTAGACAACCAAAATGGTCTCTGACCTAAAAAATAAAGTCTCTGGACATGGCTAAATTTCTGTTGGAAAGTAAAATCATCCCTTGTTGAAAACTGCTAGTCTAAAGGAATTTGTTAGTTGTAGAGTGTGTGTCAAATATGTCACTTTCAATGTGAAGTTTCTTTGCAGGAATATTTGAAAGCTTTAGTTAATTTCTAGACCATAAATTGATGGAAGTGAAATAGTATAATTAATAGATACACTTGAACTGCAATATTTAACCATGTGCTGGAAACAAATAAGTTAAGGCACCACTTTCAATCCCTCCCAGCCACAGGATTCCCACTCCCACCTCAGGGTGAAAGTAATGTGTATGTGGGTATCAGGGATAACCCCTCAAAGAACAAGGTACTTATACATACACTCTTCCACGCATTCTTTAAAGACTGCTCCTGGGTTTCAGAGATGGTGTTTATTCTCAGCTCTCTTGGATTGGGGTGGGGAAGGGCTGGAGAAGGGGAGGGTTCTGGTCAGTAAATCATTGTGTTGCAGTTTCAGCCAGCTTGTCCTAAGATGGTAAGCTGTGTAGATGGTAATATGTGTAGAGAGCCAGTAGTGTCTGCTGCAGTTCTACTCATGGACTGAAGCCGCTGAATGAGAAAGGGTTTGAATATGTGTGGGAACTAAGAGATAAGTGAAGGACGAAGAGAAATGGTGGCAGATTTAAGCATCATAGGGGGAAGGATTGCCTGGGAACAGGAAGACACCTCATCTTCTGAGTCTGGAAAGAAGATGGCTGCAGATGGACACGGGTTTATGTGTTTGAATGCAGGAAGGCATAGGACTGACATTTACTATCTTTGTCTCCTTGGCAACCTCTGAGAGAACATCTTCCCTGGAAAGTGATGATCTCTGAGAAGTTAAGAAATCAATAGCTATGACGGGAACAAGTTAAAGACATGTGAGCAGCATCTGAGAGCTTAGCTGAGACAAAAATCCAAAAATTCGTGGTGGCACCAAGACTGTGGTGGATCATCTCCAATAGTACCTAAGAGACATCTTACAAGCATAGAAAATGAAAATGGTAGGACTCATATATTTATGAAATCAATGTTTATGGAGTGCCCAATATGTATCAGGAACTAAGGGCTGAAGATAAAACCGGCAACAGATAAATTAGACAAAGTTCTATGATTTTACAGAGCTTTCTGGAGGGGAAATATAGAAAGCAAATAATTGATGAATACAATTATAGTGTATTAGGGTGATCTGGGGCTGGAGATGGGGTGTCATTTTAGATAGCAAATGTGGACCAGGACTCTCAGAGAAGGTGTCATTTGAAGAAAGACTTAAAAGAGGTGAAAAATGAACTCTTGGGTATTCAGAGAAGCATGGTTCAAGGAGAAGGAACAGCAAGTGTCAGAGTCCTAAGATAGGAGAGTGTGCGGCATGCTGAACAAGAGCAAAGTTAGTGTGATGGCTGGACCAATATGAGTGAGGAGGAAATTGGCTAAATTGAGGCCAGAGAGATACCAAAGCTGGAGGCCCACACTGTATAAGATCTTTGTAGTCCATGGCTTTTAGGTTGGTTTAATACTGAGAGTATTGAGGAAAGATTATTTGAGAGGACCAGGGAGGAAAAGGATTGAGGATATTATAAAAACACATTTTAAATGACTATAGAAAAACAGAGGAAGTGAGTCCAAGAGGATGTCCAAGGAAAAGATGAATTGGGGGCCTGATGAAAAATGGGATGAGAAGCAGGGGAGAATGAAGTTCAATTCAGTTCAGTTCAGTCACTAAGTCGTGTCTGACTCTTTGTGACCCCATGGACCGCAGCACGCCAGGCTTCCCTGACCATCACCAACTCCCGGAGCTTACTCAGACTGATATTCATTGAGTCAGTGATGCCATCCAACCATCTCATTCTCTGACATCCCCTTCTCGTGAAAGTGCAGGATTTAAAAGACTAGAGAGTTCTTAGGTGGAGTATATACTTTTGAATGATAATTAAAACTTATTTAGCATGAATGCTAATAAGTTGTAAAGAGTGCAAATAAGCTGTAAAGAACAATATTGCAGAGCAACCTGGAATGTTAGGTCCATGAATCAATATAAACTGGAAATGGTCAGACAGGAGATGGCAAGGGTGAACATAGACATTTTAGGAATCAGCAAACTAAAATGGACTGGAAAAGGTGAATTTAACTTAGATGACCATTATATCTACTAATGTGGGCAAGAATCCCTCAGAAGAAATAGGGTAGCCATCATAGTCAACGAAAGAGTCCAAAATGAAGTACTTGGGTGCAATCTCAAAAATGACAGAACGAGCTCTGTTTGTTTCTAAGCAAACCATTCAATGTCACAGAAATCCAAGTCTATGCCCCAACCACTAATGTCGAAGAAGCTGAAGATGAACGGTTCTATGAAGACCTACAAGACCTTCTAGAATTAACACCCAAAAGAGATGTCCTTTTCGTTATAGGGGACTGGAATACAAAAGTAGGAAGTCAAGATACACCTGGAGTAACAGGCAAGTTTGGCCTTGGAGAACGGAATGAAGCAGGGCAAAGGCTAATAGAGTTTTGCCAAGAGAACACACTGGTCATAGCTAACACCCTTTTCCAACAACACAAGAGATGACTCTACAAATGGCCATTACCAGAGGGTCAATACCGAAATAAGGTTCGTTATATTCTTTGCAGCCAAGATGCAGAAGCTCTATACAGTCAGTAAAAACAAGACTGGGAGCCGACTGTGGCTCAGATCATGAACTCCTTATTGCCAAATTCAGACTTAAATTGAAGAAAGTAGGGGAACTAGACCATTCAGGTATGACCTAAATAAAATCCTTTATGATTATACAGTGGAAGTGAGACATAGATTTAAGGGACTAGATCTGATAGACAGAGTGCCTGATAAACTATGGACGGAGGTTTGTGACATTGTACAGGAGACAGGAATCAAGACCATCCCCAAGAAAAAGAAATTCCAAAAGGTTAAATGGTTGTCTGAGGAGGGCTTACAAATAACTGAGAAAAGAAGAGAAGTGAAAGACAAAGGAGAAAAGGAAAGATATACCCATCTGAATGCAGAGTTCCAAAGAATAGCAAGAAGAGATAAGAAAGCCCTTCTAAGCGAACAATGCAAAGAAATAGAGGAAAACAATAGACTGGGAAAGACTAGAGATCTCTTCAAGAATTAGAGATACCAAGGGAACATTTCATGCAAAGATGGGCTCAATAAAGGACAGAAATGGTATGAACCTAACAGAAGCAAAAGATATTAAGAAGAGGTGACAAGAATACACAGAAGAACTATGCAAAGAATATTTTAATGACCCAGATAACCATGATGGTGTGATCATTCACCTAGAACCAGACATTCTGGAGTGTGAAGTCAAGTGGGCCTTAGGAAGCATCACTATGAGAAAAGCTAGTGGAGGTGATGAAACTCCAGCTGAGCTATTTCAAGTCCTAAAAGATGATGCTGTGAAGGTGCTGCACTCAATATGCCAGCAAATTTGGAAAACTCAGCAGTGGCCATAGGACTGGAAAATGTCAGTTTTCATTCCAATCCCAAAGAAAGGCAATGACAAAGAATGCTCAAACTATGGCACAACTGCACTCATCTCACACGCTAGCAAAGTAGTGTGCAGATTTTTCCAAGTAAGGCTTCCATAGTATGTGAACTGAGAACTTCTAGATGTTCAAGCTGGTTTTAGAAAAGGCAGATGAACCAGAGATCTAATTGCCAACATCCACTGGATCATCAAAAAATCAAGAGAGTTCCAGAAAAGCATCTACTTCTGCTTTATTGAGTACACTAAAGCCTTTGAATGTGTGGATCACAACAAACTGTGAAAAATTCTGAAAGAGATGGGATTACCAGACCATCTGACCTGTCTCCTGAGAAATCTATATGCAGGTCAAGAAGCAACAGTTAGAACTGTACATGGAACAACAGACTGGTTCCAAATTGGGAAAGGAGTACGTCAAGGCTGTATATTGTCACCTTGCTTATTTAACTCATATGCAGAGTACATCATGTGAAATGTTGGACTGGATGAAGCACAGCTGAAATCAAGATTGCTGGGAGAAACATCAATAACCTCAGATATGCAGATGACACCACCCTTATGGCAAAAAACTGAAAAGAACTGAAAAGCCTCTTGATGAAAGTGAAAGAAGAGGGTGAAAAAGTTGGCTTAAAATTCAACATTCAGAAAACTAAGATCATGGCATCTGGTCCCATCAGTCCATGGAAAATAGTTGGGGAAACAGTGGAAACAGTGTCAGACTTTACTTTCTTGGGCTCCAAAATCACTGCAGAGGGTAACTTAAGCCATGGAATTAAAAGACACTTACTCCTTGGAAAGAAAGTTATGACCAACCTAGACAGCATATTAAAAAGCAGTGACATTACTTTGCCAACAAAAGTCTGTCTAGTCAAGCTATGGTCTTTCCAGTAGTCATGTATGGATGTGAGAGTTGGACTATAAAGAAAGCTGAGTGCCAAAGAACTGATGCTTTTGAACTGTGGTGTTGGAGAAAACTCTTGAGAGTTCCTTGGACAGCAAGGAGATCAAACTAGTCAATTCTAAAGGAAATAAGTCCTGAATATTTATTGGAAGAACTGCTGAAGCTGAAGCTCCTATACTTTGGCCACCTGATGTGAAGAACTGACTCATTGGAAAAGACCCTGATGCTGGGAAAGATTGAAGGCTGGAGGAGAAGGGGCAACAGATGATGAGATGGTTGGATGGCATCACTGACTCAATGGACATGGGTTTGAGCAGTCTTCAGGAGTTGGTGATGGACAGGGAAGGCTGGCGTGCCGCAGTCCGTGGGGTTGCAGAGAGTCGGACGGCTGAGTGACGGAACTAGCATGAATGATGTGCTAAGGACTTTTATGTATTGCCTCATTTAAATTTCACAGCCACCTGATATGGGAATACATTTTGTTATCTAAATGTTGCAGCTGATGAAACTGAAGCATAGAGAGACTAAGCCACTTTCTTAAAGATGTGTTGCTAATCATTGGTGAAACTAGAATTTGATTTCCTTAAGTCTCTCTGGCTTCTGTTGTTGACCAGTTCATTATACAGGGCTAAATGCTGTGGAGGATTCAGGTGTGATGAGATGGACTCAGGTCAATGAGAATCGAGGTTAGAGATGATTGAATGGGGCTGGAAATGGCACTTTGCAGTACTTTAGTAACTCAGTGGGTGGCAAGGAATCAGAGGCAGCAGAATTAGGATTGTACAGGTAGGATTATGGATATCGACACCAAGATGATATTAAATTAAAACAACAAAAGATAAAGACTTGCACTAGTTTACAGCCTCAGAGAAAGGTGCCAGAGAAAGGTGCCAAAAGAAGGGAAACAATGAAGATAAAATTATGAGTTAAATAGTTTACAGAGCAAAGTTGGGGAATACGTTTGATATGTTGGAGTTATGGATTAACTTTGGAGAGACACTCATTTTATAGGAAAATAACTGAGGACCAGAGAAGCAAATCAAGAACCCAAGATCATAAAGCCAATTCAATAGTAGCTCAGGGACAAGGGTCCAGGTTTTCTGATCTTCAGGACAAGTCCTTTCCACTAGGCAACCCAGACACTCTTGCTGAATCATTGTCTGCTGGTTATTTATCTCTAATCCAAAGGAAGATATTATAGTTAATGAGTAAATACAGTATGGCAAACCCCACAGCTTTACAGAAACATGAAAGATATCTTGACCTTTGAGTTTCCTTCATATCTCTTCCCTCCCCACTCCCCAACAGCTCCTTAGCTCAGAGCACTGACTTTTCCTGACTATAAACTGCCTTTCAGATATTGCAGACCCCTGCATTGATGTCAAGCAGAAATGCAGGTAGAGAAAGCTAAGACCACCTTCAGGGAATTTCTAGCTAAATTAGGCTCCACTAAGTTTTGAAATCAAAATGCTTCTGGTAGGTGAATGCTGTCCGGATGTGATATCAAGCTCGTGTGTGACTGGGCATTTGTTATTGATATGACAGAGCCGAGCAGGCAATCTCAGGAGAGTCTGGATTTTAGTGGCAGTGCAAGTAGGTGAGATGAATAATTGTGTTTTTGACTTTTGAATTTCCTACACCTTGCCAGTAGTCATTGCAGCCAAAATTCGGGCCATGTGTATTCCAGAGAGGTTTTTGATTTAAGAATCTGGGTTACTTTGAAGGCAAGCAATATTCAATGTATCATCTATGCCTAAGATTTTATGTATTTATTTTTATGGCAATGGATGTTTTTCCTGTAATATGAAACATAAAATTTTAATGTTGGAGGAATGACAATGGTCTATTGCTACCATGCACATTATCTTTGGCAAGCACTGAAATTCTTGATTAATGTTTAACTACAAGAAATACACTCAGTTCAAGTAAAGGATCAGTCTCAGTATTCAGGCTGAGTGGTCTTGATGACTAGAACTTAGGTTCCAAGGAGAAGCCCCAAGGCGAAGGGGATAGAACATAACAACCAGTGGGAGCCTTGCTGACCTCTGGAGAATGTGGGCTGGATATAAGATCTTAATCCTTGCTTATCTCACCACAGAAATTTGGATGGAGAGACAGTATTTATCACAACGAGAAGTGGACCCAGGAGCTGAGTTCACTAGGAATCACACCATTTCGGAAGGTACTCGATTCAAAAGAGCCATTTTCAAAGGGCAGTACTGTAGAAGTTTTGGTTGCTGTGAAGACAGAGATGATGGCTGTGTGACTCAGTTCTATGAGGCGGATGCCCTGTGTTACTGTGATAAATTCTGTGAAAGGGAAAATTCTGATTGCTGTCCTGATTACAAGTCATTTTGCCGTGAAGAAAAGGAATGGCCTCTTCACACAAAGCCTTGGTCCCCAGAAGGTAGGATTCGGGAACGTGCTCAAGCAATGCCCTAGTTCATAACAAGGTCTGTCTAACTTTCTTTCCTTCCTTCCTGCCTCCATCTCTTCTCTTCCCTCTTTCCTTCCTTCCCTCCCTACCTCTCTCTCTCTCCCCTTTCTTTCCTCCCTTCCTTTCTTAAGTTGAAATGAAAAATGAATACTTTGATCACCAGGTTAAATTTCTTTGGATTGTTAACATACTTTGATTCAGATGCTGGCACCTGACTCAGCCTAGCACCTTTGGCAAAGTCTGGTGTGACGGCCATGAAGGCTGATTTCCATTCTGCTTTGAATAGTCACTCACCTTATAAAAAGTTACTTAAAATTCTTCCTTTGTAAAATGTCTTGACAAAAAACAACCTCTCTTGCTTTTTTGAGTGTAACCTCAGAGAATCACATCAAAGTCACAAGACTGATCCTCTGCAGATGTATGTAAATTTTACTTATTGTTTCATGAGTGGCATCAGAACCATTTAAACCAATGCAGGAGCGTAATAAAGGTGGCTGCCCTCCCTGCCTAAGTAATACCTAAGAGATTCTCCCTGGGTGTTTTTGTTCATTTTGCCAATCACGGATTTTAAACTGTGAAAGACAAAATGGTGCTTCATACAGAGTAGCTTTAAAAGTCTAAGACTGAGTGAATAAATACAAATATTGGGTTGGCCAAAAAGTTAATTTGGGTTTTTCTGTTACATTGTATAGAGCAACCTGAGTGAATATTTTGGTCAACTCAATAATTCATAAGGAGAATGGTTTTATTTACTCTATTGGTTTAATTATAGTAGAATGATTGTAGGTTCTGAGCAATCAATATATCTAAAGTTTGCAAAAAACATAAAACAAAACTCTACTGCTCCACTTTATATGAGGCAAAATTCAGGTTTCCTCAAAGCTCTGTTGCATAATTGTAAGTAGGTGATGGTGAGTGGAAATTACGATCAGAAGACAGTGCAGGACAAACTAGGATTTCTATCCCTACAGCAAAATCCAGATGCTGACTTTTGCTTTCACTTTCAAAAGTGTCATCTTGTTTGTGACACGTGACACACACACAGAGGCTACGTTAAAATTTCTGCAGCATGGTCATTCCTGCTAGACCTTTGCCTTTCCCAGCAAACAGCAATGAGATAGTCTATCAGAAATGGGAGATCTTGTCATTCATTGAAAAATATTCATTGACCGCCTCCACCATGCCAGACATTGCACTTTTGCTGGGGCAACCATGGGGAAGAAAAAAGACAATCTTATCCTCGTAGGAGTGATAGTCAAGTTGTGTGTGTGTGTGTGTGTCAGGGGGTGGTGCGTGGTGTAAGATATTTAACAAATTCACTGTACAGTTGCAAATTGTGTTAAATTCTCAGGAGGAAACATTTCGGGTGCTGTGGGAAAGCCTATCAGAATATAATGTCAACATGGAAAGCAGTATACAGTATTAGTTTGGGGAGTGAGGTGTGTGGTCACCTGAGGAGCTGATAGAACGGGGTCTGGGGACCAGGAGCTTGGCGTGGACTAGGTGCTGGATGGAGGCCACCATTTCTGGAGAGTCATGGCCGGCGGAGGGTTGAAGGTGACATAAGAAGGGTTTTGAGAGGAGTAGAGGTCAGATTTTGCTGGGACTTGTAGGCTATATCAAGAATTTAAAATTTTATCCTATTATGAGAACTCATTGAAAGGTATCAGGTATGAGCAGGGTTGGCTTCACAAATGCTGAGGGTGAGTATTATGTATTAGCTGCAGCGCTTTTGATGTGCTAAAGCATACCTGAGCTTTTCTTATTTGAGCCCTGTAGCCCATTTAGATGGAGAAGGCATTTGCAACCCACTCCAGTACTCTTGCCTGGAAAATCCCTTGGACGGAGGAGTCTGGTGGGCTGCAGTCCATGGGGTTGGAAGAGTCGGACACGACTGAGCGACTTCACTTTCCCTTTTCCCTTTCATGCATTGGAGAAGGAAATGGCAACCCACTCCAGTGTTCTTGCCTGGAGAATCCCAGGGACGGGGGAGCCTGGTGGGACCTGCCGTCTGAAGTGACTTATCAGCAACAGCAGCAGCAGCAACCCATTTAAAAAAGAAAACTGCTACTGTTTCTATGTCCGTTTTTGCTTGAAAGCTAAGACTTTGCTAAGACTTTAATTTAGGGTTATGTTTTAGGTAGAACTTTTGTTCCTGGTATAGCTTTTATTCCATTGGTGATGGAGGGAAGCAATTCATCATTTTATTTAGTAGCAAAAGGTTCATATCATAACTGTACTCTTGAAGGTAATTGTTTTCTTTTGTTTCTTCTTATGAAAGTAGCTTGTTGAAAGAAAAGAGCACTACACAGTATTGAAAAATGGTACAAAATTATATAAAATAAATAGACAATGGCATACTATTTGTAGTAATTTTTTGCATGTATGAAGTGACTTTCCTCTGAGATGCTAGAAACAAAATCACTGATTTATTAAATGTTTTTCAGTTATTTAACTGCATGATATGGTCTAGTTTCTTATACTGTAATTCTTTTTCAACCTAGGACTTAAAACTGCATTATCTTAAGGTTTAAAAAAATATGTCAAATAAGTAAATAATGTCCCTTTAAAAAAATTTATTCATTTTAGCTGTAGGCTAATTACTATACAATATTGTAGTGGTTTTTGCCATACACTGACATGAATTAGCCATGGATGTACATGTGTTCCCCATCCTGAATCCCCCTCCCACCTCCCTCCCCCTCCCATCCCTCTGGGTCATCCCAGTGTACCAGCCCTGAGCACCCTGTCTCATGCATCAAACCTGGACTGGTGGTCTGTTTCATATATGACAATATACATATTTCAATGCTTTTCTCTCAGATCATCCCACCCTCACCTTTTCCCACAGAGTCCAAAAGACTGTTCTATATCTGTGTCTCTTTTGCTGTCTCTCATATAGGGTCATTGTTACCATCTTTCTAAATTCCATATATATGCATTATATACCGTATTGGTGTTTTTCTTTCTGGCTTACTTCACTCTGTATAATAGGCTCCAGTTTCATCCACCTCATTAGAACTGATTCAAATGTATTCCTTTTAATAGCTGAGTAATATTCCATTGTGTATATGTACCACAGCTTTCTTATCCATTCATCTGCTGATGGACATTTAGGTTGCTTCCATGTCCTAAACCACTTGTAAAAGAATGAAACTAGAACACTTTCTAACACCATACACAAAAATAAACTCAAAATGGATGAAAGATCTAAATGTAAGACCAGAAACTATAAAACTCCTAGAGGAAAACATAGGAAAAACACTTTCTGACATAAATCACAGCAAGATCCTCTATGACCCACCTCCCAGAGTAATGGAAATAAAATAAAAAATAAGCAAATGGGACCTAATTAAACTTAAAAGCTTTTGCACAACGAAGGGAACTATAAGCAAAGTGAAAAGACAGCCTTCAGAATGGGAGAAAATAATAGCAAATGAAGCAACTGACAAAGAATTAATCTCAAAAATATACAAGCAACTCCTGCAGCTCAATTCCAGAAAAATAAATGACATAATCAAAAAATGGGCCAAAGAACTAAACAGACATTTCTCCAAAGAAGACATACAGATGGCTAACAAACACATGAAAAGACGCTCAACATCACTCATTATCTGAGAAATGCAAATGAAAACCACAATAAGGTACCATTTCCTGCTGGTCAGAATGGCTGCTATTCAAAAATCTACAAATAGTAATTGCTGGAGAGGGTGTGGAGAAAAGGGAACCCTCTTACACTGTTGGTGAGAATGCAAACTAGTACAGCCACTATGGAAAACAGTGTGGAGATTCCTTAAAAAACTGGAACTAGAACTGCCATATGACCCAGCAATCCCACTGCTGGGCATACACACCGAGGAAACCAGAATTGAAAGAGACATGTGTACCCCAGTGTTCATCGCAGCACTGTTAATAATGTCCCTTTTGTATAAATTGGAAGTTGGACATATAGTTACTTCCAGTCATTGGGGAATTTCAAAGGTCAGATACAGAAAACAAGTGATAGAGTTTGAAATGGAACCCGACTGGATTTTCCAGACAAAATCTCTAGTGTGGCAGATCTTAAGGAAAGAGTCTTGTGAACCATCTGCTGTGAACAGACATAGGCTAATTTGACTATACACAACTTCTATGTTCACGTTGGTTAAAAAAAATGGATGTAAATCACTGAAATTTGAATTGAATGAGGGTTATTTACCCTTTCACAACCTCCTTAACCACATTATAATGAAGATAAATCACATTCCAAATTCTGCTGTGCATATTGATAATTTTAAAAATATACATTGGTATGGAAACCTACACTAGTCTATAAACCTGTGTAAGCTTCATGAAGTCTCAGGTCCCCATCCTGTTAGATGCTGCCATGTTACCATGCTTGAAAAATTTATTGGCATTTTCCCATATCTGATAATATTGCAGATTATCAGGTTAGAATAAATCCTCCTACCCAGTGGCTGGACAGATGTTTTAGAGGTTAATCCTAGAGTATCAGGTTTAAGTATGAAGTCTTTTGATCTTAAGAGATACATAAAAACTGGGGAGTATGAGTGGGATATACTTTTTAGCTATTTAAACTAATCTATATAAATTGAATATTGTTAAGTGATAAGAGTTGATTGCTTATATCCATTATGCTGATCAACAAGTCACTAATTTTACCAATGAAATCCCATATCTGACACTCATTATGCTATACTCTAGCGTTCATTAAAAGATGGATAGTGGAACCCCTTGTAGGAGTTGCCCTTGAGTCTGGACTTTCAGGATAAATGATATTGACCACCCATGGGATGCAGACACCTGATTAAAGCAGGCAACTGCCTTCCCTGAAGTGATGTTGGGACCAACACAGATAGTAGAACACATTGTGATGGAGTATTTTTAAATAAATTATATTATACTGTCATTTTTTCTAAAATCAAGAGACTTATTTCTCTTTCCAAAAATCTGATTTACACCTAATTCTTGAATAATAGCTGTTAATGTTGCAAAACTCCATTGGTTTTGACAGTCACTGCTATGCATCTACCTACTTATTTATTTATTTATAGCAAGGTGTAACCAGTTTGATTACCTCACACTGAAGGCCTTTATACGCTTTTCACTGAGAAAGACACCAGGAATTCTTTCATCTCTCATCATAATTTTCAACTTACTTCCATCTTGGTTACTGTTTCCATGAAGTCCGTTCGTTCCGTTCCGTTCAGTCGCTCAGTCGTGTCCGACTCTTTGCGACCCCGTGGACTGTAGCCTACCAGGCTTCTCCGTCCATGGGATTCTCCAGGCAAGAATACTGGAGTGGGTTACCATTTCCTTCTCCAGGGGATCTTCCCGACCCAGGGATCGAACCCGGGTCTCCCGCATTGGAGGCAGACGCTTTAACCTCTGAGCCACCAGGGAAGCAGCTCTGAATCCCATCATCTCTTGTCTTTGCAAGATCCCCACCCTTACGATTGTCCCTTTCTCCCTCCCTGCTCTCCTTTTATCTTCTTTCTTCTCTCCCTTTTTCTCCCTCTTTCTCTCCTAAATCATAATTTTCCTCCTTCTTTTCTGGATCAATCCATTTACAACGTTATTGATTTATGAAAGTGTTTTTGTAGCTCCCAATTTTTCTTTAACTCCTCAATTTCTACTACCTTTAAAGCATCAAGAATATTCTCAAATTAATATTTTAAAAGAAATATTTTTTTATTTGAAACTAGTAGAATCCAAAACAGGATATAAACGTTGCTTGGGAGATGGAGCTAGACATCAAAGTTTATTTTCTAATCCTGATGAAGTGATACCTAGCATGGGAACCAGAGTTACAGTTTATTCCTTAGAGTGACTCAGGATAATTCATCTTTTCACTGCTGGTGAGTGTAAATTGGTGAAATCATTAAAAAAAAAAATGATATGAATTAAATGCCTTAAACATGTCAAAACCTTAATTTTGACCCAGAACTTCCACTTCGTGGAACTTTTCCTGAGGAAATAACTAAGAAAGCGAGCAAATGTCATTTACAAGACATTCTCTTCCAGGAACCTGGTGGGTAGTTGTAGCTCCCAACTTTGAAAAAGTCCACCCTCATCTCCATGTCCTTAACCAGTTTTATCTTATTTCCTCCTTTCCTTTAATGGCAAAATATCTGAAAGAAACATTTCACTTCCTGATTTCTAAACCTCTCATCTGCTCATTCCTTCAAGACCTTGTTCCCTGCTACTTTACCGAGCTCTGTCTTGGCAGGGTTATTGAAAACTTCCATGTTTTCAAGTGCAGTATTCAGGTGTCCATTCTCTTTTATTTTATTTTTTGACTGTGCTTTTCAGCACGTGGGATCTTAGTTCCCCTACCAGGGATCAAAACTGCCTCCCCTGCATTGGAAGGGCAGAGTCTCAACCACTGGACCACCAGGGAAATCCCACATCTCCATTCTTTTCTTGACCCCTCAGCTGTACTCTATGTAGGTGGCTGTTTCTGCTTCTGTGGAATATGTCTGCTGCTTTCCAGGACTCCACCATCCCCTGAATTCCCCCCTTCTTCCCAGGTCACTTCTTCCGAGTTTGTTTTTCTGAATGTCCATTGGTTCCAGTGTTTGAGCTCAGTCCTGGATGTCTTTCTCTTACCTACAAACACTCTCTCAAGGAGACTGTTATCTATTCTCAAAAACTTAAAGATATGTATGTTACTGGCTCTGAAATTCATGTTCCAGCCTTGATTTGACTTTGGACTTCCATTTCTACTCTACTTGATGTTCTCCATTAGGATGTCTAATGTAGATTTAATATTAGTCTAAAATATGTAAAGCAGAAGCTTGATTTCTCTCCACAAACCTGTTGCTTGTTTCAATGATAGCATCACTGCTTCTCTATCCCTAAAGCCAAAATCTTAGTGAGACTTCTGTAACCCTTCCTTTTCCTGACTCTCCAATAGTTAATCCCATTTGCTTTGGCTCCAAATTAAGTTCATCCAGTTCTTTCCACCCTTATCGGTATCAGGCAAATCCTTCATTCCTCTGGGAATACCACTCCAGGCAGTAGAATAGGAGAGGTTAGGACACAGATTATGGAAAAGACACTTTGGATAAGGTCTTACAAGTCCTTATAATAAGTTCAGTTTTAGTCTAAATTTAATACAGAAAAGCTTGAGGATTTTAAGCAGGGAGTGACATAACACAGATCTTAAGAGATCTCTCTAAATGCTGTTCAGGGGAAGAAGGATACATTGGAGTCAGTCTGGAGTAGAGGAAGGGGGTGAACTGAATTTCTGTATTAGTGTAGAAGCTGATGCTTCACTTTGTCAGCACTTTGGCCAGGCTCAGATGAACAAGTAATGATTTTTGTTCAAGAAGCCAACTCTTAATTGAGATTGTAGCAAACTTTGTTTCTGATAGTCATTTCTGACTTGACATTTAGGAGGGAAGAGCAAGAAATGAAACTTTTGCTAACACTAGACATAGTACTAATGATGTTGGATAGGCCTGGGGATAGCATTCTCTTGACTTCAAAATTAGTAGCTGGGGAACAGGTCAGAGAAGGGACAGCCTACTTCAATTAGAACCCATGTAATTTCTGGTCCCTTTACCTATATAACTGGTACGTTGGACAAGAAACATTTAAACTGTATGAATAAAAACCAGCTTTCAGATATACATATGTATATGTACATACATACATGCATCAGTTCAGTTCAGTTGCTCAGTCACGTCTGACTGTGACCCTATGGACCGCAGCACGCCAGGCCTCCCTGTCTGTCACTAACTGCTGGAGTTTACTCAAACTCATGTTCATTGAGTCAGTGATGCCATCCAACCATGTCATCCTCTGTCATCCCCTTTTCCTCCCACCTTCAATCTTTCCCATCTTCAGGGCTTTTTCAAATGAGTCAGTTCTTCGCATCAGGTGGCCAAAGTATTGGAGTTTCAGCTTCAACATCAGTCCGTCCAATGAATGTTCAGGACTGTTTTCCTTTAGGATGGACAGGTTGGATCTCCTTGCAGTCCAGGGGACTCTCAAGAGTTCTCCAGCACCACAGTTCAAAAGCATCAATTCTTCAGCACTCAGCTTTCTTTATAGTCCAACTCTCACATCCATAAATGACTACTGGAAAAACCATAGCTTTGACTAGATGGATCTTTGTTGGTAAAGTAATGTCTCCGCTTTTTAATATACTATCTAGGCTGGTCATAACTTTTCTTCCAAGGAGCAAATGTCTTTTAATTTCATGGCTGCAGTCACCATCTGCAGTGATTTTGGAGACCCCAAAAATAAAGTCTGACACTGTTTCCATCGCTTCCCTATCTATTTGCCATGAAGTGATGGCACCAGATGCCATGATCTTAGTTTTCTGAATGTTTTAAGCCAACTTTTTGACTCTCCTCTTTCACTTTCATCAAGAGTTTCTTTAGTTTTTCTTCGCTTTCTGCCATAAAGGTGGTGTCATCTGTATATCTGAGGTTATAGATATTTCTCTCGGCAATCTTGATTCCAGCTTGTGCCTCATCCAGCCCAGTGTTTCTCGTGATGTAGTCTGCATATAAGTTAAATAAGCGGGGTGACAATATACAGCCGTGACGTACTCCTTTCCCGATTTGTTCCATGTCCATTTCTAACTGTTGCTTCCAGACCTGCCTACAGATTTCTCAAGAGGCAGTTCAGGTGGTCTGGTATTCCCATCTCTTTAAGAATTTTCCACAGTTTGTTGTGATCCAGAGAGTCAAAGGTTTTGGACTAGTCAATAAAGCAGAAATAGATGTTTTTCTGGAACTCTCTTGCTTTTTTGATGATCCAATGGATGTTGGCAATTTGATCTCTGGTTCCTCTGCCTTTTCTAAATCCAGCTTGAACATCTGGAAGTTCACGGTTCATGTACTGTTGAAGCCTGGCTTGGAGAATTTTGAGCATTACTTTGCTAGCGTGTGAGATGAGTACAATTGTGTGGTAGTTTGAGCATTCTTTGGCATTCACAAATACATATATATATGTGTGTGTGTGTAAGAAAATTTTTGCTTCTGGGATTTTTGCTGCCCACCTCCCTGTTACCTCTCCAGTTTCAAACAATGTGACATATATATATATAGCTTCCCAGGTGGTGCAGTGGTAAAGAATACACCTGTAATGCAGGAAACACAAGAGACATGGGTTTGATCCCTGGGTTGGGAAGATTCCCTGGTGTAGGAAATGGCAACCCACTCTAGTATTCTTACCTTGAAGATTCCATGGACAGAAGAATCTGTCAGGATACAGTCCATGGGGTCCCAGTCAAACATGACTGAGCCACTGAGCACACACAGACACACATATGTGTACATATACATACATATTGAATCATTTGCTGTTCAGCAGAAATTGGAGAGGGAAATGGCAACCCACTCCAGTGTTCTTGCCTGGAGAATCCCAGGGACGGGGGAGTCTGGTGGGCTACCATCTATGGGGTCGCACAGAGTCAGACACGACTGAAATGACTTAGCAGCAGCAGCAGAAATTAACACAACACTGTAAATCAACTATACTCCAGTAAAATACATTTTAAAAATCAGCTTTTTCCCCCTCTTTCATCCACCCTTTAGAACTAGTCAGTGGGGTACTTTCCTTGACTTTCAATGAAACTTGAATTGTTGCTTGAATTTTTACTGTTGCTTGCCTAGGTAATGAAAAGTTCTAGGGTCTTTGTAAATTGCAAACATAGAAATTTATTTACAAAATTGTTTAATCCTGGGGAGTAGTTAAGACTCTGAACTTGATGTAAAGTTGAGTCTTTCCCTCCCCTGTGGGTCACAAGAGAAGTGTTTTCCTTCTCTCTTCCTGTGATGGTGGACTCCATGGAAAAGGAATGGATAGATGCAAATACAAGGAGATTCAAAATTCATTAAGCTGTGAGAACATGGTGCTTGCCTAAGAAAGCAGCTGTAAATGTTTCCTGAGAAACAATTTTTTGAAAAATTGGAAGATAGCTAATCTGAAATTGGCTTTTGTGACATTATGGCTTGTAGTTAAACCAGGTCCCTTGAAATGATTTCTAAATATGTAGTTTACTCCTATTATTATATACAGTAAAAAGTTAGAGTTCCTAGAGGGGTGGGATGGGGTGAGAGGTGGGAGGGCGCTTCTAAAGGGAAGGGACATGTGTATACTATGGCTGACTCATGTTGATGTGTGGCAGAAACCAACATAATATTGTAAAGCAATTATCTTCCAATTAAAAATAAATAATTTAAAAGAAAAGTTGAAATTCATTTTACTTAACTAGGGGCCATTGATGTGATCTCTCAATGATATGTTTCCATCAAAAAAGTTTTCATGTGACATAGGATTGAATTATGCTACTTTTGCTAATTCAGTAATTTGTATAAGTTATGTTTAAAAAGGGATTTAGTTTCTAGCCAGGGCACTATCTTACCATATCTTTCTGATTGGTATTCATGCAATGAATATTCACCATTCATCTCTTTGGAGTAGTTTCTATAATCTGGTAAAATAGCAAAAAGTTTCAGTTAATGTGACTTTTCTGGTAACTTAGACCATAAAGAACCTTCCTACAATGTGGAAGACCCAGGTTCAATCCTTGGACTGGGAAGATCCCCTGAAGAAGGGACTGGGTACCCACTCCAGTATTCTTGCCTGGAGAAATCCAAGGACAGAGGAGCCTGGAGTGCTGCAGTCCATGGGGATGCAAAGAGTTGGACACAACTGACCAACTAACACTTTCACTTTTTGGTTAATAGTTGAGGAACATTTAGATTTAGAACACAAAGGGCTGAAATCTTGTAAACTTTTCTCCTGATTCAAATTCTGGAGGAAAAATAGAGTTTCTCTTTGTAAGGTGAATTCACTGAAATAGCTTCATATTTTGGTCCAAAACCTTGAGCTCCTTCCTCTAATCATATGCAACTATTTATATCCACATGAGACTTGATTAGATTTTAAGACGAGAAGTGCTATTAATTATTTCAAACACTATTTTGCTGCTTACCTATTTATTTAAACACGTTAATTATTTTTTGAGTGTGTTTAGTGATTAATACCTCAGTAATCTAGTTTTTAATGCTTTACAAATCCTCTCAGTTGGAACAAATACACAGTGCAAAGATAGAAGCTCATGGGACAAATCCAGAAAAATTGGATAAATAAACCCTGACAAAAAACCCATGTAGATTTCTGTCAGATTGGCACCAAATATTTTTGCATATTTGAAAAAACTAAACACAATTTTAGAGTACTTGTTATGTGAACGCATTTTATTAATCAATTTAGAATTTTGATTTGTTTACATGTTATGTTGACAGGTTGCCACAGAGATGGTCAACATTATGAAGAAGGATCAGTAATTAAAGACAACTGCAATTCCTGGTAATGAATTTAAGTGGCACAGAACTGAATTCTACTGTCTGTGTATGTTTTATTCAAATAAAAGGAATATCTATGAAACAAAACATATGTATAAATACAGATACACAGAATCATAAGATAACACATATCAGTAGTCTTTATGAGCATATTTAATTTTAATAGATGTGTAAAATCTACACATGAATATTTCTTTCAATGTTTGAGTTTGATGTTAGTGACAGTGCATTAAGCATACCTACTAATTACAAACATTCTGATATACTATAGGCAAATCAAATCTTGTTTCCTTGAGCACAGTAACTAAATATATTATAATCACACTGCCTTAAAATGATTATCCTGCAGAAAATTTCCATTTACACATGCTGAATCTGCTGTCTTCATTGTTGTCTATTTTCAAACTTCAATGACTGAGTGGTCATTTCATTTATTAACTGCCTGGAGTAGAAGATATTGCTTTGTAATGTAGTTAATGAATGTGTTGTGATTTGTTTTTGTCAAGAATTAAATAGTCATACAGTTAACATTAATCAAAAATATATTTTATGCCTTAACAAGGTACAAGTCTGGGTACTAATTTTGTAAATGTACTCCTAAAAGGCCAAGTCACATTCACAATGTTTGTATTTTTACAGCACATGCTCAGGACAGCAGTGGAAATGTTCCCAGCATGTATGCCTTGTTCAACCAGGATTAATTGAACATGTCAATAAAGGAGACTATGGGTGAGAAAAATTTTGCTTTCTGGGATTTTTGGTGCCCACCTCCCTGTTAGCCCTCAGGTTTCAATGTAGTTCCTATCACCTACCTGCAAAAAAGATCATTCTTAAAAAAAAAAATGTGTTAGAAATGGAGAGGGAAATAGAAAGATATGTGAAATTGGAATACACAGAGGTAAACTTCAAATACCTAAAAATTAAAATGTACAAAGGAGAAATATGGAGCATGGTCTTAAATTAGTCAGGAAGGAGCAGTGTCATGGTATGAGTGAGGTGTGTAGGAGGAAATTTAGTTTAAATAAGTAGTCAGACAAAATCAGGAAGTAGCAAACTGATTCATTCATATTTTTTTTCCTTCCACATTTGCCCTGAAGTAGCCAATCACAAGCTCAAGCTATCCTGGCAGAATCTTACCTTAAGAGAGTAATATTTTATCTTGAGGATTCCCCAAAAGACCAGTCCATCTAGACAGTTTCACTGAAATGACTGATATCTAGCCAATTTCACTCATAGTTGAGTCAAAAGAAAGGTCAGGCTATTTTACTTTGTTAATAAACAAAAACTTGGGCTGATTGACACTTTAAATAGCTGTATGATACTCTGATAGATTAGCAAAGTCACTTTGCCACTCACATAGAAGGAATAAGAAGACACCAACACTGGCTTTCTTTATGGAACTGAAAGGAAGAGGGATGGTGGGATGGTTTCTGCCTCAGGATTTCTCTACCCTTGATAACATTTTCCACCTTCAGGAAAAGATTTCACTTGAAAAGATCTATTGTCTAGCAACTGTAAAAGCGAAGTCATCCTCAAATGAATTTTTTAAAACTAAAAATATCATTTCGCTCCACACTTAAGCTGAATGTTTCCCAGCACAATGGGGCACTAATTTTCAACGTACCCTGAGTATTTTCTTGGAAGGCATGAAGGACAGAAGTCACATTTGTTGATATTAATATTCTCAGACCATTTTAAACTCCTCTGTGTGTGTTTCACCAATAATTTAGGTGATAATATGATGACATTTTAAGAATTTCTAGGGAAAATCAGTTCTTTTCCATGGTTAAGTGATATTTAAATTATTAAAAGAACACGAGAGTATGTGTCATCATGAGAGATTATCTGAATCATGTTCCTAAAAGGGTTCAAATGCTTGACCTAACAAGCACACACTTCCAGGAAGCCAAGATAAACAACCAACCTTTCTGCTGTCACAGAACCCAAGAGAAACCACCGCCTAAAGTAATGTGGAAAGAAAGTCATATGAGTCTAGATCTGTTTGGAATGCTATCTCCCTCGGAAGGAAGCATTTTTCCATCATTTGTTTACTGTTGAGAGTACTCTTTCAGAGGCATGGGCTTTACCTTTTAGTAGCAAACATAGATAACTCAAAAAAAAAAAAAAAGGTGAAGTAAAATTGCAGCAAAAGAAAATACACATAGACAAAAGGGGAAAAAGGTGTATTGCTGATAGCCCTGCTTGAGACGCCGATTGTCTTGCTGTATCTCACTGTGCACACGGTTCATTGAACCCAGGGTAGGCAAGGCACAAGCTAAGGGGCTGGAAAGAGACTCGAGGAGCCGTAGGAACTTCAGACACGATTGTCCTCTCCTGGTGGGCACAGCGGCCATAACACAGCCTCTCTCTTGGCTGGCTCAGCGGACGGAATGCAGTGCTCTCCTCTCATGACTGACCCAATGGACACAGCCATGAGGCAGCAGTAACACCCCCTACTTTATGGGTGGAGCTCACATATATGCAGACCGCACACGACTCACGGCCAGCTGAGCACCTCATGACGTGCATGTGCAGTGCTATAAATGACCTCAGCTGTTACACAGTCATTATTTACAAGACGTGGGACGAGAGAGCCTGGACGCGCCATCTTCGCCAATTTGCTCTCTCCCCACACTCCACCCCTTCAAGGTCTCTCGCCTCACATTCTGTGTGCCGTCCATCCGTGATATTCCCTTGGCCAGTAACACTGACTCCTGGATTTACATGTTGCCACAGCAGTAGCCACAACAGCAAACAGTTACATCCCCAGTACATAGCAAAACCCAACACCAGGTATCACTTGGGACTCAGGTTGCAGTCCTTGCCCTCATGGGGCAGGAGAGCCACCCACTGCACGTGGAGTGCCTTTATCTTCCATGGCCAAGTCCAGTCCACCATCTGTCCTTGTGAGACTGTAGGAAAGCCTCCACAGGGGCAACTCCACTCCTGCGGAATTTTATTAAGGACACGCAAACCCCCCCGCCCCCAGGCACCAGGCCTACCCCGCAAGGAAGAGATCTTTTGTGGTGTTCACAGTCCACCCACATGATTCAGTTCAGTTCAGTAGCTCAGTCGTGTCCGACTCTCCGCGACCCCATGAATCACAGCACGCCAGGCCTCCCTGTCCATCACCAACTCCCGGAGTTCACTCAAACTCATGTCCACAGAGTCCGTGATGCCATCCAGCCATCTCATTCTCCGTCGTCCCCTTCTCCTCCCGCCCCCAACCTTTCCCAGCATCAGAGTCTTTTCCAGTGAGTCAACTCGTCGCATGAGGTGGCCAAAGTATTGCAGTTTCAGCTTTAGCATCAGTCCCTCCAATGAACATCCAGGATTGATCTCCTCCAGAATGGACTGGTTGGATCTCCTTGCAGTATAAGGGACTCTCAAGAGTCTTCTCCAACACCACAGTTCAAAAGCATCGATTCTTCGGCGGTCAGCCTTCTTCACAGTCCAACTCTCACATCCATACATGACCACGGGAAAAACCATTGCCTTGACTAGACGGACCTTGGTTGGCAAAGTAATGTCTCTGCTTTTTAATATACTATCAAGGTTGGTCATAACTTTCCTTCCAAGGAGCAAGCGTCTTTTAATTTCATGGCTGCAATCAGCATCTGTAGTGATTTTGGAGCCCAAAAAAATAAAGTCTGACACTGTTTCCACTGTTTTTCTATCTATTTCCCATGAAGTGATGGGACCAGATGCCATGATCTTTGTTTTCTGAATGTTGAGCTTCAAGCCAACCTTTTCACTCTCCTCTTTCACTTTCATCAAGAGGCTTTTGAGTTCCTCTTCACTTTCTGCCATAAGGGTAGTGTCATCTGCATATCTGAGGTTATTGATATTTCTCCCGGCAATCTTGATTCCAGCTTGTGCTTCTTCCAGCCCAGCGTTCCTCATGATGTACTCTGCATATAAGTTAAATAAGCAAGGTGACAATATACAACCTTGACGTACACCTTTTCCTATTTGGAACCAGTCTGTTGTTCCATGTCCAGTTCTAACAGTTGCTTCCTGACCTGCATACAGGTTTCTCAAGAGGCAGGTCAGGTGGTCTGGGATTCCCATCTCTTTCAGAATCTTCCACAGTTTATTGTGATCCACAGTCAAAGGCTTTGGCATACCCACTGGATCATGGAGAAAGCAAGAGAGTTTCAGAAAAACCCACATGATTACACTTTTCTAAATCTGAGGACACGGACTTTACAGTACACCTCTCCAAAATTATCCCACATTTGCATCTGCATAACCCAGAGGGGACCCCTGCTAGCTCGGGCCCCCTTTGGGCTCTTTGCACTTTCAAAATGGTGTCCTGCATGCCATCCCTCTACTTCTCTCAGTGAAGTGAAGTCGCCCAGTTGTGTCTGACTCTTTGTGACCCCAGGGACTGTAGCATACCAGGCTCCTCCGTCCTTGGGATTTTCCAGGCCAGAGTATTGGAATGGGGTTGCCATTTCCTTCTCCAGGGCTTCTCTCAGTAAGGACCTGAACAACCTCTCAGGTGCCGGGCCCACCCCTGTGTCCCAAAGTCACAAAAGCCATGCTTCCAAGTGTTTCTTGTGCATTTGCTGAAACCGCTTGCCCAAGTTGACCGACTCCACCTGAGTATATGTCATGAGCTCAGTCACACTGGGGTCCCTTGACGAAGCCCCCCTCCTGGCCTTCGGCTGCTCATGCTTCACTTTCTGCTGTACAATGGGCCTTGCTGCCAAGCGGGGACCCACAGGCTCATGATGTTCATCATCACCGTCACTTACCGCCTCACGGTCAGAGATGCGGGGTTCTTCAGGGCCACGGGGTTCTTGCTCTAACACCATTATACGCTGCTCTAGTTCTTCCAAGTGTCTCTGCACATTGCACACTGGCATGGCACACAGAGAGCACTATCGATATTCGCCTTCAAGGCAGTCAGGAAAACCCACCCCATAGTGCCAGGCAGTTCGTGCCGCCTTGTTCAGCAAATGGGAACTCACTGCCTGTAACGCCTTTTCAATACTATCCAGTGAACCATCCACTGCTTCCCAGTCTTCCACTGGAGCCCATGTCAAGAGAACAGAGGCCACACAGTGCCATATGCTACCTGGTGGCCATGGCTTCCTCCATCTAGTGGAGCCCAAGACTCCCTACCTGCTGGGTATCCTGCCAGCTATGCCAGTTGTATCGCTGATCATCCTGTTTGTGATGCCAATTGTCTTGCTGTATCTCGCTGTGTGTACTGTTCATTGAACCCAGGGAAGGCAAGCCATGAGCTAAGAGGCTGGAAGGAGACTTGAGGGGCCACAGGAACTGCAGGCACATTTCTTCTCTACTGGCTGGCACAGCAGCTATAACACAGCCTCTCTCTCGGCTGGTTCAGCAGCCATAGCCGTATTCTCTCCTGGCTGATGCAGCAGCCATACAATTCTCTCCTCTCGTGACTGATCCAACAGACACAGCCATGACACCACTGTAAAACCCCCACTTTATGGGTGGAGCTCACATATATGTGTACCGTACGCAACCCATGACCAAGTGAGTGCCTCGTGACATGCGTGTGCAGTGCTATAAATAATCTCTGCTGTTGCACACTCATTGTTTACAAAACATGGGGCGAGAGAGCCCGAACACACCATCTTGGCCAATTTGCTCTCTGCCCACAAGGGGTAAGTAAAAGACACGAGTGATGAAGAAAAGGACTAACACTAAAATTATTTACCAGGGAAGAAAAGACAGAGTGCAGAAAGTCCTTGAATTGAAAAGAAAGTTCTAATTCTCAGATATTTACTGTTTCTGATGTTCAAGTTGCTTTCATGTGTGAAAATGAAATCATTTTATATCATTCAATGTCTATTTTAGGCTCTTTTAAAAATAACCTACATAGAAATATATGCAGCCTTTGCTTTAAAGCATTTATTTCAGTCATCATGGTAGTATTTGGATCCAAGCCTATATTCATTCTGCATAACCTACTTTGGTGCTTATTTATTCCTTGTATTATGTTTTCATGCAATTAATATTAACAAAACATGTGTTTCCCTTTTAGCACTGCTGAGGATACAAATAAATAATGTCTTAGAGGAATTTACAATCCAGCTGAGGAGCCCACATGTCATAGCTTTGTAAAAGGGTTTCTAATGGTAGGGCTGTTATAAATCCCAAATTTATAGCACAAGTGATAACCAGCAAGTTAGTGGAAGGCAGGGAGAAAGAGACAGTCTCAGTTATCTGATGCTGTGTAACAAAATCACTTTGGAATTTTGTAGCTTAAAACCACAAGCTTTAGTTATTTATTTATTTATTTTTAAGAGTACTCTTTATTTTGGCTGCACCTTGCAGCATGTGGGATCTTTTTTTAAAATTAATTTATTTTTTATTGAAGGATAATTGCTTTACAGAATTTTGCTGTTTTCTGTCAAACCTCAACATGAATCAGCCATAGGTATACATATATCTCCTCCCTTTTGAAACTCTCTCCCATCTCCCTCCCCATCCCACCCTTCTAGATTGATACAGTAACATGGAAACTTACCTTACATTACCATATGTAGAATAAATAGCCAACGGGAGTTTGTTATATGGCTCAGGAAACTCAAACAAGCTTTATTTATTTATTTTTAAAAATTTATTTATTTTAATTGGAGGCTAATTACTTTACAATATTGTAGTGGTTTTTGCCATACATTGACATGGAAGCAATCTAGATGTCCATCAGCAGATGAAAGGATAAGAAAACTGTGGTACATGTACAAATGGAATACTACTCAGCTATTAAAAAGAATGCATTTGAATCAGTTCTAATGAGGTGGATGAAACTGGAGCCTATTATACAGAGTGAAGTAAGTCAAAAAGAAAAACACCAATACAGTATATTAACGCATATATATGGAATTTAGAAAGATGGTAACGATGACCCTATACGCGAGACAGCGAAAGAGGCACAGATGTAGAGAACAGACTTTTGGACTCTGTGGGAGAGGGCGAGGGTGGGATGGTTTGAGAGAATAGCATTGAAACATGTACATTATCATAAGTGAAATAGATCACCAGTCCAGGTTTGATGCATGAGACAGGGTGCTCAGGGCTGGTGTACTGGGATGACCCAGAGGGATGGGGTAGGGAGGGAGGTGGGAGGGGGGTTCAGGGTGGGGAACACATGTACACCCGTGGCTCTATTTTTAATGTTCACATCAGCAATACAGGATGCACTTAGTTGAGGCTCTTTTCCTGATCTTTCCTTGGGTTACTCATGTGTCCACAGATATTTGGAGCCTTAGCTGGGCTGCACTGTCTAGGTGGTCTCACTCCCATGGTTGGTGGTTGGTGCTGGTTGTTGGGGGCCCACATGTCTCCAGGAGCACAGCTTTGGCTTCATATAATGACAGTGTTCAAGCAGGACACGAGTGGAGGCTAGAAATGGCCCCTTCGGAGGCCAAGGCTTGAAATTTTCACATTGCCAGTTTTACTGCTTTCTACTGAGCAGAGCAAGTCACCAGGCCAGCTCACTTTCAGCAGCTGGAGGAATGAACTCCATTTAATGGGAAGAGCCACAAAGAATTTTTGCCCATTTTTAATCTATCATATCTCTAAACCTGATTTTTTATTATGAGCTCAGTGTCTAGCTCATAATAAGTTGGTCCTGATTTCTCAGTATTGTGTCAAATCAAAAATACCCTAAACTAAAAAGATTAGCCCTTGACTTGTCCTTGGTTACTGGCAGCTCCCTCTACCTTGACAACTAAGCCAAAATATCCAAAGTTAGTTTCAGGCTTTTTCCCTCTTTACTCTCAGTCACTAGGCTCTTATTTTTCTCACAAAGCTTATTTTAGAAATTTATTTCCTGTATTTCTACGCTATATTCTAGTGCATTTCTTGATCAAGCCTAGTTTGAAGTGGTCTGACTTTTTCTTTTTTTTCCAGCCTAATGAAACCTCAAACCAATCCTTTATTCTTTCATGGCTATCCTTCTAAAACAAAGCTTTGCTTCTGTCACTCTTGTTCTTGAAAACTCTTCAATGACACTCCATTGCTTTAGAATATCATTACGCTCCTTTGCATAAATGACAATTTGGCCCAAATGCTTTACCGCCTCATCATTTACACTCTTTCCAGCCTGTCTTTCTGGTCTCTCTCATAGTTTAAGCTTTACATATCTCCTCTTCACTAAATGTGCTTCCCAATTTCAAATCTGCTTTGCTCCAGAGTTGCCTTTGTTTAGAATAAATTCTATCTTCTCCCGCATCTGGCTGCCTAACTCATTCTCATTCTTCTAGGATGAGCACTGAAAAGTCACTGTCTGTAAAAAATTGTTCTAACTGCTACAGGCAGAGTTATGTTTCAATTCTCTACTCTGATCAGGGTTTGGCCTACTGCTAATAAATAACACAAACTGAAGTCATTTCTCTCTTTGTCATGTTTTAGGGTTTGAGATTTTTGAAGGTTGAGAAGTTTATTTATTTCCATGTTCCCAGTGTTTATTGGAGAATATGATTGATACATTAAGAAGGTTCAGTAAATGCTAACTTGGAAAGTGATGACAGACATAGAAAACAGATTTGTGGTTGCCAGGCAGGAGGCAGGGTAGGAGAGAGATGGACTGCGAATTTGGAGTTAGTAGATGCAAACTGTTACATACAGAATGGATAACGATGAAGTTCTACTGTGTAGCACAGGGAAATATATTCAATATCTTGGAATGAACCATAAGAAAAGTTTAATTATTTTAGAAAATATATATGTGTGAAAATATTTTAAATATTTATTTAATATTTAAATTTCTTTTTTAAAAAAGATATATAATATATAGGGTTCCCTGGTGGCTCAGCGGTAAAGAATGTGCCTGCCAATGCAGGAAATGAGGGTTTGATTCCTGGGTTGGGAAGATAACCCGGAGAAAGAAATGGCCACCCTCTCCAGTACTGTTGCCTGGGAAATCCCATGGGCAGAGGAGCCTGGTGGACTCCAGTCCATGGGTCACAGAAGAATCAGACACGACTTAGTGACTAAACAACAACAACACACACACACACACACACGTGTGTGTGTGCACCTATGCATATACTTAAATGTACAGAAATAGTACCTGCTCTCACTCTGTCTGATAAACTTTAATATTCCCTGTTGTTTTTCCCATATTCTGTCTTTTAAAATGTTGATCCCTGTTTATTAAATTGAATGGTTAATTAAAAGGCCCACAAATGTCTCAGTGTTTGAAGACTGCTGTGTAAAGCACCAAAACATGCATCATGATCGTGCCTGAGGCTGGTCCTGGGGGTCTCTGAAGTAAAGGCTGCAGTATCTAATACATTCAAGAATTTCCTGATTGAAATTCCTTCAGTGATGGCCATTGTATTTAAAAATTGTGGCTCAAATTTGCTTAAGGTTTTATGAACTAACAGATCTTATAAAAGAAAAGCATTAACTTGTCAGGCATATTATTGAAAATTGTTATATCTTGAATCATTCCTTAGACCCTTTCACATTATAAGCAATTCTGGTGATAAACACAATAGGATAAAGTTTATTTATTTATTTTTTAAATATTTTATTAGAAAACTGAAATTTATAATGTGTTTATATCACTCACTGAGTACATGGAATTTAAAAACAACATCATTACAGAAAGATAACAAAAATACAAAGTCTTAAAACCTATGGGATATGGAAAACATTATCCACTGAGGCCTTAAATGTAGTAGACTTTACATAAAAAGGAAAAGCAATGAGTCTACAAGTATACAGCCAGTTTAAGAAGTTAGCTAGATAAACAGAATAATCATAAAGAAAAGAAAGCACCTAATACATATCAGGTATTAATGCAATAAAAATAAAGATAAAATTGAGAGGCTCAACAGAGTCAAAGCTGCCTTAAAAAGCTTCTCTAAAAAGGGAAACATGAGGTAACAATAATCAACAAGAAAAATCTTGCAAATAAACAATATTCAAAATGGGAATTATTCATAGAAGCATTGCTGCTGCTGCTGCTGCTGCTGCTAAGTCACTTCAGTCGTGTCCGACTCTGTGTGACCCCATAGACAGAAGCCCACCAGGCTCCCCCTTCCCTGGGATTCTCCAGGCAAGAACACTGGAGTGGACTGCTTCCTTCTCCAACATTTGAAGATTAGTTGTCTCATAAACAGGGTTAGTTTTGACTTAAGTACTGAAAATATATTGTCCTCAAGTTGTAGCTAATTCAAACAACATTGATTTAATTATTTTCATCCTTTTCTGATTAAATTAATCAAAATTGATTAAATTACTTTTCATCTTTTTTCATTTGTCATGTCCTATCATCTCTTAAGGAATTTTCTTCAAATATCAACATAAGATTTTGAAAACAAAGCTTCCTTTTCTATGTAAGGCATGAAATATGTTTCTAGAAAAGTATGTGCTTTTGATTATTGGGCACTTAACACAAATTAACTCATTTATATGTAATAGACTATTTTAATATTTAAATAAAATATTTCATTAAAATTAACTAGCATTGTTGTAATCCTTTTAAGTGTAACTATTTTGTCTTCAATTTTTCATGGATACTTCTTTTTATACAGTCAACTTCTTTTCAAAGAAAGGGAACACATGTATACCCGGGACGGATTCATGTCCATGTATGGCAAAACCAACAAATATAATATTTTAAAGTAATTAAAAAATATTGTAAAGTAAACAAAAAAAAATTATAAATAAAACATTGCCTTATTTAACCTTTAAATACATTCCTGAACATTCAAGCTTCTTTCTAAAATGCATTTAATGATTTTTAAAAGAAACTGCATATATTGGCCTTTTACTAAAGTCACTTCACTTTACTAAAGTCACTTCAGATTCCATATTCTTAAATTTGGTCTGTGTTGATACAGCCTTAGTTTCCTCCTATGAGTTATTGAAATCATTGACATAGACCTAATTTAAGAAGAGTGATACGCTTCCATATTAGAGTGATCAATAATGCATCATTAATATAACAAATATCTAGGTTTCAGTAATGGTTCCAATTTTGTCAGACTTGCTTCTCTATAATTTCAGAAAAACACATGAACCTATATTGAGGAAAGTGACATCATATAACGTGTACCTATTTTTTCTCTTTCATTTGTAAGGCAGATGGACAGCACAGAACTATAGCCAGTTCTGGGGAATGACATTAGAGGAGGGTTTCAAATACCGCCTTGGCACCTTACCACCCAGCCCCCTGCTTCTGAGCATGAACGAAGTGACCGTAAGTGTTTGCTCAGTTTGATTCATGTATGTGTGTGTTTGTATAAGTGTGTTCATAGGTGCATTTAAAGCAATTTTTAAAATTAACTTTTATTGGAGTATAGTTGCTTTACAATATTGTGTTCGTTTCTACTATACAGCAAAGTCAATCAGCTATAGTTATACATATGCTCAGGCGTTCAGAGGTGTCTGACTTTTTGTGACCCTTTGGACTGTAGCCCACCAGGCTCCGGTGTCCATGAGATTTTTCAGGCGAGAATATTGGAGTGGGTTGCCATTTCCTCTTCCAGGGAAACTTCCTGACACAGAGATCAAATCCATGTCTCCTGTGTCTCCTGTATTGCAGGTGAATTCTTTACCACTGAGACATAGGGGAAGCCCACATTTACATATATCCCTTCTTTTCTGGATTTCCTTCCCATTTAGGTCACATAGAGCATTGATGGAGTTCACTCTGCTGTACAGTAGGTGCGCATCAGTTACCCGTCTACACACAGTGTCAACGGTGCATATGTCCGTCTCCATCTCCTAATCCTCCCCCCCAGCCTCCTTTCCCCTCTTGGTGTCCATACGTTTGTTCTCTATGTCTCTGTCTCTGTTTCTGCTTTGCAAATAAAATCATTTAAAATAACTGAAATAGTGAATTTTGAGCATTCTGAGATAATTTTGTTATATAAAAAAACCCCACAAAACCTTTCCCCAAAGTGGTTGTTACTCCCCTCAAAATTTTCATGTGGACTTTGAAAGTTCACTAATATCAATTAGATATCGTCTCTTCAAGAATGATTGTGTGTCCATTTACACTGCTAATCATTTCAGAGAAATTCATGTTTCTGATAATTGGCTTTCCAGTGACTCAGTGCTTAAGCAAGTCATTAATTGTCCTTATTTATCTTTTTCTAAGTAAATTTAATTATTTTCTAAATTCATCAAAACAGAGTTTTGATGGCTCCCTTTGACTCTCCATTATGAAATGAAAAAAAAAAATGCCAGTAACTGCAGATGAATGTGCTTTGATGATTAATAAAGTTTATCTTCAAAAATCCTCACATTTTTCACTTAAAGAACACCTTCAAACTTTGCCTGACAAGCTGGCAAACTCCTTCATGAAATTGCCACTTTTCCTAACACCTTCATTCTCTGTACTACTGAATTAGTTTTCCCTTTCGTTCCTGAGAGGTGTTATCTTCTGATCACAGGCGTCTTGTATAAAGAGACTTCTCTAGTTATCACAAATCTCTAACTTAGAGCTGCAGCTTTACCACCCGACATGTGGACCTCTCGGTTGTGATGTAGATTATATTCAAGACCTGTTACAAATGCCCAGGGCATTTGTACTTTTTAAAGATTCCACATATAAGTGATATCATAGGATGTTTTTCTTTCTCTGTCTGACTTACTTCAAAAACAAACTTATGGTTACCAAAAGGGAAAGGTGGAAAGGAGGGATAAATTAGGAGTTTGGAATTAGCATATACACATTGTGTGCATGCCTATATGGTCCGATTCTTTGCCACCCGTGTCTCTTGCGTCTAGCAGTATCAGGCTGATTCTTTACCACTGAGCTCCCTGGGAAGCCCTTGTATATAAAATAGACAATAATAAAAAAAAGTGCTGTATATCTCGGGGCTTTCCTGGTGGCTCAGATAATAAGGAATCTATTTGCAATGCAGGAGATTCAGGTTCAATACCTGGGTCAGGAAGATACCCTAAAGAAGGGAATGTTAACTCACTCCAGCATTCTTGCCTGGAGCATTCCATGGACAGAAGAGCCTGGAGGGCTACAGTCCATGAGGTCTCAAAGAGTCAGATATGACTGAGGGACTAACACAACACACCCTGTATATCTCAGGGAACTCTACTCAATATTCTGTAATAAACTTCATGGAAAAAGGATCTGAAAAAGGATGAATATTTGCATATAGATGAACTGAATCACTTAAACAAACACAACATTGAAAATGATTATGCTTCAATATAAAATAAAAAATAAATTTAAAAAAAGCCCAAAGAATAAATGCCCAGGCTGCTAAAGAACTGTCACGTCACTCTGCAATGAAGATGTCAGTTCCTGGTTACCTGAAAGCTCTCAGCGTTTGAGGGCAAGCAGTGCTGTTGTTTGCTGTTGGATGAGTTGTAAATCCACACGTTTCTCATTAAATGTTTAATGTGCTTTGCTTTTGAAAGATGTAATCCCCTGAGTTATTATTCCAATTCACATTCCAGTAGCAGACTCTGCTAGATTATAACTAGTATGAGAAAAGATCATAATAGCTGCCACGGATAGAGTAGTTGTGTGCCAAGCACTCTTATTAGCACTTTCATACATTATCTCATCTAATTCTTGGCTTGATGTAGTGGGTACTGTAATTGTCTATGTTTTAAAGACAAGAACACTGAGAAAGAGAGAGAGGCTAAGTCACACTGAGGTAGAGAGAAGCCACCTAGAATTACTTAAATGGCAGAGCCAGGGCTATACTATTATAATCTTTTTATTCTAGTAGAATTGCCTTACAATGTGTTATTTTCTGCTGTATGACAACGTGAATCAGCTATTTGTATACATTTATTATCCCCCTTTTGAACCTCTCCCCGCCTCCCGTCTCGCCCCTCTAGGTCATCACAGCACTGGGCAGAGTTCACTGTGTGTACAGGAAGCAGTTTTCTACTGTCTGTTTTATACATGTTAGTGTATATATGTCAATGCTAGTCTCTCAGTTCATCTCAGCTACTCCCCACTCTACCGTGTTCACAATTCCATTCTCTACGTCTTCATCTCTGCTCTTGCCCTGCAGATAGGTTTGGCTGTGGCATTTTTCTAGATTGCATAATATATACATTAATATGCAATATCTTCCTCTTCCTGATTTCCTTCACTCTGTATGACAGACTCTAGTTTCATTCACATCACTATGAATGACCCAATTTTGTTCCTTTTTATATCTGAGTAATACTCCATTGTATATATATATATATATATATATATGTACCATATTGTCTTTATCCATTTATCTGTTGATAGACATCTAAGTTGTTCCATATCATGGGCAGAGCCAGGACTTTAAAAGATCTGCCCTCCAAATGGTACTGAATGTTTCTGTAGAATCAGTTAACTTTGACCCATTCAGGTTCAAATAATCTTGGAAACGTATCTTTCTGAAATGATCAGCTTAGATATATTTCTAAGCAGCAAATATGATTCATTGACTACACCTACTTCTGCTTCATTGATGGCACTAAAGCCTTTGACTGTGTGGATCACAACAAACTGTGAAAAATTCTTAAAGAGATGGGAATACCAGACCACCTTACCTGCCTCCTGAGAAATCTGTATGCAGGTCAAGAAGCGACAGTGAGTACCAGACATGGAACAACGGAATAGTTCAATATTGGGAAGAGAGTACATCAAGGCTGTGTATTGTCTCCCTGCTTATTTAACTTATATGCTGAGTACATGATGCCAAATACTGGGCTGGATGAAGCACAAACTGGAAATATCAATAACCTCACATATGCAGATGATGTCATCCTTATGGCAGAAAATGAAGAGAAACTAAAGAGCCTCTTGATGAAGGTGAAAGAGGAGAGTGAAGAATCTGTCTTAAAACTCAACATTCAGAAAACTAAGATCATGGCATCCAGTCCCATCACTTTATGGCAAATAAATGGGGAAACAATGGAAACAGTGACAGACTTTGTTTTCCTGGGATCCAAAAATCACTGCAGATGGTGACTACAGGCATGAAATTAAAAGGTGCTTGCTTTTTGGAAGAAAAGCTATGGCAAACCTAGATAGTGTACTGAAAAGCAGAGATATTATTTTACCTACCAAGGGTCCCTTTAGTTAAAGCTATGGTTTTTCCAATAGTCATGTATGCATGTGAGAGTTGGACCGTAAAGAAGGCTGAAAACTGAAGAATTGATGTATTTTAACTGTGGCATTGGAGAAGACTCTTGAGAGTCCCTTAGACTTCAAGGAGATCAAGCCAGTCAATCCTAAAGGAAATCAATCCTGAATATTTTTTGGAAGGACTGATGTTGAAACTCCAATACTTTGGTCACTGGTGAGAAGAGCCAACTCATTGGGAAAGACCCTGATGCTGGGAAAGATTGAAGGCAGGAGGAGAATGGGATGACAGAGGACGAGATGGTTGGGTGGCATCACTGACTCAATGAATATGAGTTTGAGCAAGCTCTGGGAGATGGTGAGGGACAGGGATGCCTGGCGTGCTGCAGTCCATGGGGTTGCAGAGTCAGACACAACTGAGTGACTGAACAGCTACAATAGATATATTTTTGGATTTTTTTCTACAGTCAGTAAATTATAACATCTTTAGAGGTTATCATAACTTTGAGTGACTTAATTATATGATCAATTGGAAAACAGGTACTTTTTCCTTTTCCTTTTTCATTTTTGTCCTTATCTGGATAAAAAGAGACAGAATTGTTTTTGAAAATAAGTATTCATCCCCTTTATAAGGAATACTTTTCCCTTGCTTCTAGTGAGGGCCCACTATGCCAAATACTCATTTAGGTGTCAATATACATTTTCTCTGAATTCTTTCTAACATATCTTTTGAAGCTCTATTTTCTTGCAACTTAGAGTATTTTATATTCTAGGGGAAATGAGGTACATTTCTTTCCCAGGTTGCCATAGTTTATAGTGTAGAAAAAGGAAATCTAATTCTAAATCACTTATTGGCTCCTGGGGATTTGTTTGCATGAAAGTCACTAAAGTGATATTTAAATGAAAAATCATTAGTGCTTTGGGAGAATTTAAATTACCTAGCACTATGAATTAATGCAATAAAGTTGCCAAGTAATTCCAGGAAGGCAATAAGGAAAATTTGGCTGATCTGTAAGAGTTCTGTTGCCCACTTATGATACAAAGCAAGGAAATAGCTTCCCATTTCTAAGGTACAGTAGCTTGAGGGCTGAAGTCTCTTCAAAAAATTTCTGAGTGTTGAAATTGTCCTGGTATCTGGTCAAATATTAGAAAATCAGAAACGTAACAAGTACTTCAGTGAATAACATGGGATCAAATGAACTGAGTTAAAAAGGTTGCTACAGGAAGAGCTTTAAAAATAGGTTAATTCTTAGCCTGGTGACTACATATAATACAAAATACCCCCAATACATCAAATGGACTCTGAATACAGTAGAAATAAATTATTTTGTGTGTCTTTGCTTCTGGATAACTCCCCGTCACACACATTTTTTTTAATATAATTTTCAACATGGGATGGTGTGTTACATACTGACTGTACTAACTGGATAGGTAATTACCAACAGTTGGGATGGTTTTTCTGAGAATCCTGCATCACCAGCCCAAGACATGTCCTTTTCCTTGAGCACATTACCTGGATGAGAACTGAGATTTATCATATTCTTTATCTTGAGTGGGAAAGGTGAACTGTGAGTCATTCCTGGTTCCTGGGAAAGCTCTTATCTTCTCTATCTGGCTTCCTGGCTTCATGGCTTGATTGAAGCCATAATTCCTATAACATGTCTTCTGAGCTAAGTTAGAGGCTTATCAACAGGTCTTCTACAAAGAGGTTCTTGATCATATAAATATGAAAAAAAAACTGGTTAATCTATATGAATTAATTCAACCCAAATGAATTTTTGCAGACTGTGATGTGTAACAATGAGGAATAGAATATATTGATCATGGGAGGTTAGAAAGAGTCTAGCTTAAGACAGTCCTAAGTGTGAGCAGACAAAAGGAAAAAGACAAAAACTGACTGTTTTCCCTGGTACAGGCAGACTGACTGAGAGGAAGTGAGAGAAGGGAAAGAAAGGGGGCATGGTCTCCTGACTAGACCATGCAGATCCTTGTTTTGTAGGAAGACTTCCGTCTACCCACTTCAGAATTATGTCTAGTGTTAAGTCAAACGACATCGGCTGATCAACCTTTGCGTAACTTTTTCTTAAAGGTGCTTTCCTGAGATTGTTCAAAATAATGTCTTGATTGGACAGCCCTGTTCCAAATTGTTTTCCTCTAAATTAGATGAACCAACAATTCTCTGTCAGCCGACTGGGACTCTGTGTGCTGTTTTGATAAATTCACAGTGGGACTGATGGGGAGCTGGTCTTTGGAAGACCATAGAAAGAAAGAAAGTGAAGTTGCTCAGTTGTGTCTGACTCTTTGCGACCCCATGGACTGTAGCCCACCAGGTTCCTCAGTCCATGGGATTTTCCAGGCAAGAATACTGGAGTGGGTTGCCATTTCCTTCTCCAGGGGATCTTCCCAACCCAGGGATTGTATGGTAGGCAGATGCTTTACCATCTGAGCTACTAAGAAAAAGCTCCCTGAAGATTTAAATTCTACCACTTAAGACTTTTTTCTCTTTATGGTAGAAAAACAGGTTAGAAACTGTTAAAAACACAGTTAAAACAGGTTAGAAAACACAGAAACTTATTTCAATATTTCTCAAAATTTGTGCCATTAGCCATCAATACTGCAAGGTTTGGAATAAAGGTGTCCTATCTGTGGTCAAATATATTTGTGAAATGGTGTATCTTTCTTCCAAAGAGTTACACTATTCATCAATATACTGAAGAGAACTCTTCCTTCATTGACATTTTTTTTTACTCCATGTTTCCTAAACTCATGACATCATAGAACAAATTTTCCTTTGCTTATAATGATGGTTAATATTCCACAGGATTTATATTCCACAGAACACACTTAAGAGATGCTAAAATATTGAAAGAAAAGTGCTGGAGGGAGCAGAAATACATTCAGGGATAAAACAAAGGTTTCTCAGTATCTCAGAAAGAAAATAATGATTACCATTGTAGCAAAATTGGCATGCAACTTTGGGAGTTGGTGATGGACAGGGAAGCCTGGCATACTTCTGTCCATAGGGTTGCAAAGAGTCAGATAGGACTGAGTGACTGAACTGAAAACTGAGGTCCTTTGAAGCCAACAGAAGAAACACAGTTTAGGTCTGTTGATAGGTACATGTAGGCAGTGCATTTAGTCTCATGGCTGTGTTTCATATGCCCTGATGGATGTCAGCTCTGCATTCTGTGTGCTTGGATCTTATTTCAGTTCAGTTCAGTTCAGTTCATTTCAGTCGCTCAGTCGTGTCCGACTCTCTGCGACCCCATGAATCACAGCACGCCAGGCCTCCCTGTCCATACCAACTCCCGGAGTTCACTCAAACTCATGTCCATTGAGTCGGTGATGCCATCCAGCCATCTCATTCTCTGTCGTCCCCTTCTCCTCCTGCCCCCAACCTTTCCCAGCCTCAGAGTCTTTTCCAGTGTGAGTCAACTTGTCTCATGAGGTGGCCAAAGTATTGCAGTTTCAGCTTTAGCATCAGTCCTTCCAATGAACACCCAGGATTGATCTCCTTTAGAATGGACTGGTTGGATCTCCTTGCAGTCCAAGGGACTCTCAAGAGTCTTCTCCAACACCACAGTTCAAAAGCATCAATTCTTCGGCGATCAGCTTTCTTCACAGTCCAACTCTCACATCATACATGACCATGGGAAAAACCATAGCCTAGATTAGACAGACCTTTGATGGCAAAGTAATGTCTCTGCTTTTTAATATACTATCAAGGTTGGTCATAACTTTCCTTCCAAAGAGTAAGCGTCTTTTAATTTCATGGCTACAATCACCATCTGCAGTGATTTTGGAGCCTAAAAAATAAAGTCTGACACTGTTTCCTCTGTTTCCCCATCTATTTCCCATGAAGTGTTTTCTGAATGTTGAGCTTCAAGCCAACCATTTCACTCTCCTCTTTCACTTTCATCAAGAGGCTTTTGTGTTCCTCTTCACTTTCTGCCATAAGGGTAGTGTCATCTGCATATCTGAGGTGATTGATATTTCTCCCGGCAATCTTGATTCCAGCTTGTGCTTCTTCCAGCCCAGCGTTCCTCATGATGTACTCTGCACATAAGTTAAATAAGCAAAGTGACAATATACAGCCTTGACGTACTCCTTTTCCTATTTGGAACCAGTCTGTTGTTCCATGTATAGTTCTGACTGTTGCTTCCTGACCTACATACAGGTTTCTCAAGAGGCAGGTCAGGTTGTCTGGTACTCCCATCTCTTTCAGAATTTTCCACAGTTTATTGTGATCGACACAGTCAAAGGCTTTGGCATAGTCAATGAAGCAGAAATAGATGTTTTTCTGGAACTCTCTTGCTTTCTCCATGATCCAGTGGATGTTGGCAATTTGATCTCTGGTGCCTCTGCCTTTTCTAAAACCTGCTTGAACATCTGGGAGTTCACGGTTCACATATTGCTGAAGCCTGACTTGGAGAATTTTGAGCATGACTTTACTAGCGTGTGAGATGAGTGCGATTGTGCGGTAGTTTGAGCATTCTTTTGGCATTGCCTTTCTTTGGGATTGGAATCAAGACTGACCTCTTCCAGTCCTGTGGCCAGCGCTGAGTTTTCCAACTTTGCTGGCATATTGAGTGCAGCACTTTCACAGCATCATCTTTCAAAATTTGAAATAGCTCAACTGGAATTCTATCACCTCCACTAGCTTTGTTCATAGTGATGCTTTCTAAGGCCCACTTGACTTCACATTCCAAGATGTCTGGCTCTAGGTCAGTGATCACGTTACCGTGACTATCTTGGTCGTGAAGATCTTTTTTGTACAATTCTTCTGTGTATTCTTGCCACCTCTTCTTAATATCTTCTGCTTCTGTTAGGTCCATACCATTTCTGTCCTTTATCGAGCCCATCTTTGCATGAAATGGTCCCTTGGAATCTCTAATTTTCTTGAAGAGATCTCTTGTTTTTCCTATTCTGTTGTTTTCCTCTATTTCTTTGCATTGATCACTGAGGAAGGCTTTCTTCTCTCTCCTTGCTATTCTTTGGAACTCTGCATTCAGATGCTTATATCTTTCCTTTTCTCCTTTGCTTTTTGCTTCTCTTCTTTTCACAGCTATTTCTAAGGCCTCCTCAGACAGCCATTTTGCTTTTTTGCATTTCTTTTCCATGGGGATGGTCTTGGTCCCTGTCTCCTGTACAATGTCACGAACCTCCGTCCAGAGTTCATCAGGCACTCTATTTATCAGATCTAGGATCTTATTTAGTCTGGCTTAAATGGTTCTAGCAGAGGTACCCAGCTCACAGGCCTGTGAGAAGTCCATGAAATGATGAATAAGAAATACTTACCACACAGTTATAATAGATTGAGCATAATCTATTATGCTCATATAATAGTTGAGCATAACAGAAATTTTATTATATAATATATAAATTTGTTCTTGCTTCCTTGCCTTAACCTTGGGAGAAGAGCAGATTTCTGAAACAGGTAAATTCTGTAAGAGCTAAATAGTGAAAAGCTTCATTATTTAGGGCAATTTATTTCATAAATAGAGTGTTGTTCTGGATTTATTGGCCCTGACGGACTCTATGTATTTCTGGTGAACCTGAAAATTCTACTTTGCTCCTAAATCAAATCAAATCAAATCATGTCAAGTCTAATCAAATGAACAGCTCTGTATCTGATTGTTTTTTAGGCATCAAGTTCAAGTGCATTGAATTTGAGAGATAACTTTAAGAGCCTTCCCTGAATATTATATCCTATTATAAATATTGCAAATATTTTGAATAAATGATACTGTTTTCAAACAGAGATGGGGAAAGTCAGAGTTCATTTCTCTACTTGGCTTAGTTAAAAAATATAATTTTTATAGCTTTGTTATTCATTCCCTGGAAGAACAATGAAGTTAACTAAGTTTTCACAAATAAGACTCACCTCTTAGGTGGAGCTATTTGGAAACTATTAAAACACTAATAAAGCTGGTATAACATTTAAAACCTAAGGAGGTAAGGAGTTCACATGCCACAACTCAGACCCAATGCAGCCAAATAAATAAACAATAATAAACATTTAAAGCCTGTAACTTTACTACATTATATGGTATCAGGTTGATGTATATAATCATGTTCTAAATTTGGGGGATAACCTCATTGTTTACTAGCACAGCTTTTCTCAGACACTCAATATGCATGATATTAGTGTGTCTAAGTTGGCATCACAACAAATAAAAAATAGCATCTTTTTCTTTTGTTCGTTGGAAGTTAAAGTAAAATAACATTTTATATATAACTTTTAAAACCACCGATCATTGGGGTGAGAAAGAAAAATTTACTTCATTACTTTGATCATCATTATCTAGATAAAACATAGTATTTGCCTGACTAAATCTATTTCTCTAGGAGAAAGTTGTTTATTATTTTCTGAGATGTATTTTAGGGTTGGTAAACACTGAGCGATGAGAGGTACCTTTGGGAAATATCAGAGTGACTATTACCAAGGTCTTTTTCACCTGTCATGTTGTTGTTATGTAGTCACTCAGTTGTGTCCAGTTCTTTGTGACCCCATAAACTGCAAGCATGCCAAGCTTCACTGTCCTTCACACTCTCCCAGAGCTTGCTCAAATTCGTGTTCATTGAATCAGTGATGCCATCCAAACATCTCATCCTTTGTTGCCCCCTTCTCTGCCTGCCCTCAATCTTTCCCAGAATCAGGGTCTTTTCCAATGAGTCAGTTCTTCACATCAGATGGCCAAAGTATTGGAGCTTCAGCATCAGTCCTTCCAATGAATATTCAGGGTTGATTTCCTTTAGGATTGACTGGTTTGATCTCCTTGTTGTCTAAGGGACTCTCAAGAGTCTTTTCTAGCACCACAGTTCGAAAACATCAATTCTTTGGCACTCAGCCTTCTTTATGGTCCGACTTTCCCATCCTTACATGACTACTGGAAAAACCATAGCTTTGACTATACAGCCCTTTGTCAGCACAGTGATGTCTCTGCTTTTTAATAGGCTGTCTAGGTTTGTCATAGCATACAGTAGGTGTCAATGATGTCGCAGAAGAACATGACAGGCAGATGTCATGGTGGACTTTAAGTATACACTTCCCTCAGTTCATCCCAGCATCTTCTCCACTCTGTGGGTGAAGAACCAGGGACAGAATTGGTTGTCTCTGAAACAAGAGTTTTGAAATTCGAAGAGCATCAAGCATTTCCCTATGTTTCCTCCAGGCTCTCTCTTTTTCTCTCTCTCCTCAAAACAGAATCACAAACGCTTCAGCAAACTTGAGGAAATACACATGGTCCTCACTCCTTATTCAACTGAACTTGTGGCAGAATGAATGTGTTATCAGTCTGTTTCTGAGTTTTCAGTTTATTTTCTTTACTAGTCGAAGCCTGATGCATAGCACTGTGATGTAATTGAATCAACATCGTGGGGCTGAATTGATCACCACAGGACATATCTTTGAGAGAGAAATGTGAAAATTTATTTTTTCCCTTTTCTAGGAACAAAAATTGGGGGCTGTGAAAAAGTAGGTTCCTGAGGTGATTTGGCGTGCTGATATAATAGATACCTGCTCTCTGGCTGTTGCCGAAATATGGCCTCTGCTCACCGGTGCTGAATAGAAATGCAGAGAGAGAGTTTTGTGTGAGACAGAAAAGAATAACTTTACTACTTTGCCAGGCAAGACGGCCACAGCGGGCTAGCGCCCTCAAGACTGTTTCTGACCTGGAGAGGGTAGTGAATTTCATAGTAATGGGTCAAAGAGGGCATCGTGAGCTTGTGGACGTTCTTCTGACTGGTTGGTGGTGAGGCAAGTGGGAGTCCACATCATTAACCTTCTGGTTGAAAGCAGTCTGGGATCTAAGTTCTTGCGGGCAGCATATAGTTAACTTCTCCCACTCAGTGGGGGTTTCAGTATCTGCAAAACAGCTCAAAGGACATGACTTGAATGTTTATCTAGAGTCCTTGAGGAATAACTAAGGGAGGCCTTGGACTTTGTTTAATGGCTAAAGTATTATTATTTTGTTTTGCTTCACTGTTTTCCTTTCTTTTTGCATTTTCTCATTCCTTTAATTAAAATCATTCTTTAACTAAAGTTTTCTAAAGACATGGAGAAGGAAATGGCAACCCATTCCAGTATCCTTGCCTGGAGAATCCCATGGACAGAGGAGCCTGGCGGGCTACAGTCTATGGGGTCTCAAGAGTCGGACATGACTGAGTGACTTTCACTTCACTTCACTTCTAAAGACAAAAGGCAGGGGGAGGACACGGGTGGGGGTCTGTTTCCAGATGATCTTGTAGGGTCCTTCTGGGTTACACGGGCTCCCCAAATTAGAAACTATCTAGTCTATATGATGTTTCTTCCCAAAGTGAGTTCCATGAAACACTAGTCCTCTGATTTACTTCACAGCAAAAATGATGTTAAATCAAACAAAATAGAGTAGAATACGTTGCATTGGATCACGCATATTGAGAATCATAAATATTATTTTTGTTTCTTACAGCCTCTCAGCACTTAGGTAGTTTATAAAAAATATTGCAGTGAGGACAAAAAAGACTATTTAATTTTTAAAGCCAGTGTTTCTTAGAACTGTTTGATTAATCAGCTGTTCCTCTTGTAATTATCTATTACAATTTCTCAGAACCAGTGTTCTGAGGAAGTCATCTTAACAGAGAGCAGTTCATCAATTTCCAGAAGCACATTTTCTTTATTATCACACCTCTGAAGCTGGGATGTGTCTTACATTTGACAATGTCCTGGGTTGAAGCAAAAAAAAAAGATAAAAGGATAAATAAAAAGGGGTAAAGTTCCATGGGACAGAACTTAGTAATGTGGCCACACCTGGGAGCCAAGGGAGAACAGGAAATATAGTCATTTTTCTGAGCCTGCAGGTACTGAACTAAAACTGCTATCACTAAAACTTATAAATAGAAGGAAAGCCTATTCAAAGCAGGAGCCCCAAAGTACGAGCACCACCTGCCATAGTGTGGTCACTGATTAATGATATTTACAAGAAACTAGTTCCGTATAAAAAACCAAAACTGGCCAAGTAACAAAGCAAAACTTTCAGATTTCAGGCATGAAGGCAAATATTACTGAAGATGAAAAATTCATTTTGCCATTAGCACCTGGAAGTTAGCCCTTTCTTCTTCAATATTAAGTAGCTTACAAGAAATTTCTTGGTATGCACAGTCACTGAACTTGGTCAGAAGAGAATAATATTTTCTGTTGACTTCTTCTGATTCTTGGGTCACTCATTATCCACATTTAAGTGGGAGTAAATGCAACTAGGGGATGAAGGGGTGATTCACCGAGTGGATACTGTGCAGACATGGGCTCTTCGTAACACTGTCCAGAATGTCCAGAATTTGATTAGTTAGTTCTCAATCTGCTCTGTGACTAGGTTTCCATTACTTTTAGAGATTTTGATTCTATTAAATGCAACAATTATTGTAAAATATTATCCAGCACTCACCAATGCTTTTAATTCTTACATTTCTTCACAGGATATTTAATCTCTAATCAAAACTGAAATATTAAGGCAGGGAGACTGTTCAAGTTTGACTAATCTTAATCTGGAAACAGAATGTGGCTGAAAAATTTTCAACATTACAATGAAAGTAAAATGCCATATGTAATAGTGTAAAACTTTTTAAATTAAATTTTTGCCTTTTAGGTACTGTCATTTGGAATTTCTGTCTCTGTCAGCTGATCCTCTTGACTTTTTTGCTTTATTAAGTTATCCTTTGACCAAGGGGGAAAAAAAAAACTATTTAATGAAGTCATACTTCATTACCAACTCCTAAAAGCTGTTATTCTGTGGTGTTTACTTTTCTTTATTAGCTCTTAAAAACATTCTTACTTTATAGAGGAATGCAATAATCATGGAGTAATGAGACGTAAAATTTGCCCTGTGTTCATTATATCAGATTGTCTGGTGTCATAAAGTAAATAAAACTTCAAGGTAATATGCGCTTCTTGGACCTCAAGTCCTATGGGCTTATTTTAAAGAACAGCAATATTAAATAATTGGCAAAAAGTCTTGTAAGATCTGACAGGTGAGCTTCATGAATTGATCTCACTTAGTGATAAATACTGTAAATATGTTTTCAATAAATATGGTATTTTGTCTGTTGTTTATCACCTTTTCTCATGGAGAAGGATTATACATTCATATACTTTTATTTTTAAACAGAAAATCATAAAAAATAAATAAATGCTATTATTATAACAATGTGCCCATGGGGAGGAAATGATTTTCTTAAAGTGGTGCAGTCTATCAGATAGATGTGCATTTCCTCATTATTATCAGATAATACCTCCCATGTACAAAGCTCTCTGGCCTTCTTTGGAACTGCTGCTGCTGTTGCTAAGTCGCTTTAGTTGTGTCCGACTCTGACCCCATAGACGGCAGTCCACCAGGCTCCTCCGTCCCTGGGATTCTCCAGGCAAGAACACTGGAGTGGGTTGCCATTTCCTTCTCCAAAGCATGAAAGGGAAAAGTGAAAGTGAAGTCACTCAGTCATGTCTGACTCTTAGCGACCCCATGGACTACAGCGCACCAGACTCCTCTGTCCATGGGATTTTCCAGGCAAGAGTACTGGAGTGGGGTGCCATTGCCTTCTCCCAACTTTGGAAAGTGGATGTCAAATTCTGAATAGCTCAACCCTGCCAAAATATGTTATACTTTTATTACTTCCACAGAGCAGAAGGGAAATAGCCCAGATCCACTATTAAATTAGAATTCTAAAGTGATAAATTGCAATAACAGTGATAATCTAGCTATTTTTCTGGAACGTGGGGCAGCTTAATATTATAAATTCCTAAAAGCACGCTGATTAACCAATAATGAAGGTATGAGTAATGTATAAGGTAGGTGTGTTTCTGTCCCAGGTAGAAAGACTTTGAGACTGTGTCTATGTCTCTGAAACTATCTACTCAGAGAAGCAAATTTATTCTGCTCCAAATCCAAGATTCTGCTGTGTGGCCAGTCTGATGACATAAGAATCTAAAACCACCCAGATTTCTAGGATTTCTATGACACTGCTCTTCGAGTTTTCACACAGACACTCTACCTCAGTCTACTTGAGAATTTGACACTTTTATCCCATCACCTAAATTGCAGCATTTTTAGTAAGGAGAATCAGGATACTCAAGATAACAAAAACAGTGGCCAAAATCATTGTACTATATAGTAACCGAGAAAACACATTCTACGCATTCTTTCAGTTTTGTATTATGTTATGATTCCCCACATTGAATTGCTATTTTTAAACATAGAGTGAAATAGATATGTTACATAAATGATACATTCAAGAAATCTCATTCAGAACAGTGGAGTGTACAAAATAAAAAAAACATTATAACAGGGCATGGGGATTTCTTATAATGGTTATTGGGATAAATTGGAAAACTTTGACACATTTGTTTCTTTTTCTTCTTTAGGCTTCTTTAGCTGAAACCATTGATCTTCCAGAATTCTTTATTGCGTCTTACAAATGGCCTGGATGGACCCATGGCCCTTTGGATCAAAAAAATTGTGCTGCATCCTGGGCTTTTTCCACTGCAAGTAATAAAGTCATTTTAATTACTTCCATACAAATTCTCCCTTTTACTCTAGACCCTGGGATAACAATTAAAAGCGTTTTTAATTTAGAACATTTAAATATTATCACTTGGTCAATAAAATAAAATCTTACTTTGACCAGAGAAAGCAGCCTGAAGATTAAATAAAAATCCATTTTTACTCTGAAATTGGTCTTTATCATCACAGACTAATTTTAAATAGAGAGTAGATCAAAAGACAGAGAATGAGATGGCTGGATGGCATCACCAACTCGATGGACATGAGTTTGAGTGAACTCCGGGAGTTGGTGATGGACAGGGAGGCCTGGCGTGCTGTGATTCATGGGGTCGCAAAGAGTTGGACACGACTGAGCGACTGAACTGAACTGAGATCAAAAGAGCAACAGAAAAAAGTTGCCAAAATTTGTTTGTTCTTTGAGAGTTAAGGCCAGATCATAAGAAGAGGGTAAGATTCCTCTTTACCCATAGTACTATCTGCAATCCTAATATGTATGTTATACAGACAAATAATTCTTATATTCTTTTCACTTGATTAGATCTGCAGAAATATGTTTAATTATGAAATTAATATATTTGATGTAGAGACGTCAGAACTAAGTGATAATAGATTAAATGGGCTTTATCTCATTTTAGATAAAAGCAGTTTTGTAGATTCTGACTCTACAGTGATACAACTCATCTTCTAACAAGAGTAATTTCCAAATTACTTCAAAAGTGTAAGGAGGGATTTCCCCGGTGGCCCAGTGGTTAAGACTTTGCCTTCCAGTGAGGAGGGTGTGGGTTTGATCCTTAGTGGGAGAGCTAAGATCCAACATGTCTTATAGCCAAAATACCAAAATGTAAAACAGAAGCAATATTGTAAAAAATTCAGTAAAGACTTAAAAAAGGTTCATTAAAAGCACTGTGAGGGATAACATACCTCTATTACAGCAACTTCATACCGTTTCACAAGGCCAGTACATCAGTACTCAGGTTAATTCCAAGATTTGGTCTCCAAAGTATCCTCAAAATGTGTTGATTGTATTACAACAATTAGACCTCACACAACACTGTCTACTCTCAAAGATCAGTTTCATAAAACTGTTCTCTACGCTTAGAAATAATTCAAAAAACAAACTAAGTACTGAATGCATCATGAAATAACTTCATAGGCTCTGAGGGGTAGCACTTCTTGGGACAGAGGAGTGCGGATACTTTCTCTAAATATCATCACTTCATAGAATAAGCTAGTTTGTTCTAGAAAAGATCCACTTGGTTAAGGTCAGCCTGGAGCATCTCCATCTGTTACTTCATGGTAGTGCTTGTTCCCCCAGGGTAAGCATTCTCTGACTTGGGAATCTCTTTGAGACTTGTTTCAGATGGAAGGGGACAGATTTAATCAGATACATAATTTGCCATTTTATGTTTATGTGGTTAATGTATTACACCTCCTAAGGGATATATAATAATTTTACTTTAAGTTTCAGCTAGCCCAGCGTTTCCAAAGATGTCTTAGGAAAGATATTTGTTGTGAAATACTGAGAGTAACTTGCCAGGCTGATCTGGGCTGTGTATTTTTGGGGTCCATTGATCACAGTTTCATAGACGGCCTCAGCACAGGGCTAAGTCCATCTGTCCCTCTGCCTAACGGATTTCAGTTTTGTATCCTGCATATTCAATATAACAGTAGTTACAATGAGAAAAGTTGTCTTTCAAAGAAGCTAAAAATTATAAAATGGGATAAAGAAGACAATTAAAAATATACACACATATAAAATATAAAAATAAAAATAAAAATATAGTTATATAGCCAAATAAAATTTAAGCAAGATGTCAGAAGCTAAGAGGCAGAGGAGTTCCGAATGGTAGGGGTGAAGCTTGCTGCAGAGTAAACTTGGAGACAGAATAAAATAAGCAGGAAAAATAGCAGTGTGAGTCTCAGAGGTAAAGCCCGGTGAAAGTTTTCAGATAAAGAGCGGAAAACAAGTTGTTGAACTGAGTCATTCTTAAATCTTCTGACCTTTTCTAAGTATTTCAAGAGAATTTGGATTAAACCTTCATTGAGATTCAGGAATGTCTGTAATAAGAGCAACATGTGGAATATCATTAGAATTTAAAGCTCTTATCCTTTGGTTGGAATCTACAGATTCATGGGGCTGGAAGGGAAGGTAGAGGTCCCCATTTTCAAGCCTTTGCTTTTATAAAAGAGGTACAAACAAAAGAAGTGACCTGCCCAAAGTGAAAGGCAAGAAGTCCCAGAAGTGACCCCAGAGGCAGGTTTCTGACTCCTTCAGTATTGTTTGTGAAAGTCTTTTATGAGCCAGAGAACAGTTACAGGAATACTTGATTCTGAGCCCTTGTACTGAACATCAAAGAATCAAGGAATTTCTATTTTCTTTTATGAAACAGGGAATTATTTTCTTGAGACTGAGAGAGATGGAGGTATGATTTTTGCCCTTATGAAATGTATCCTAGCACAAAATACATGGGAATTGAGAAGCAAATAGGAAGTTATAGATCCAACGCACACAGAGCATCTAAAATACGCCAGCAATTACACTACAGAATTGTACATGTGCTGCAATTACATTTTATAAGTACATATACAGAAATACATATGTAAAGGAATTATTTTTAAAGAATTTATTTCAGTGCTAGTTCAATAATTCTAAACTAGCACAGTGAGGGGTTCCAGTACACAGATAATTTTGATGAGTAAAAACTATAACTTCTGAGAAAAGTGGATAGGTAGAAGAAAGGTTACGAATGTGCTTCCTTTAATCAAAAGTGATTAAGAAGAGATTAAGAAGAAGACTACATCAGGTCTCCAACAACAACAAAAGTCTGTACCGAAATGTCACTGACTCCAATTTTCTTGTGATCTCCACACACATATTATCATGGTTGCATGATCAAAATGCTCACATATATAGTTTTCTGCTACTGGTCGATTAGTTTCCCCAGTCTATTATTCTCTGACTCTTGATTTTGTTCGTTATTGAAATTTCTACTGCTTAGTCTTGTACCTGCCACCCAGCAGGTGGTGAGCGAATGTGTGCCGGGGAAAGGAGCACACATGAACAACAACCGTGCTAGGGAATTATTTAAACGAGTAGAATGTTCAGTCACAGAGGGGAGACATATACATAAAACAAGGAGAATTCTGCATCTACTGAGATTAAGAACACGATCTTCAAGAAAATTATAAGCTCAAAAGTGTGCTATGTACCTTTTTGATACTTTTTTAAAGTTGGAGTTTGGTTGCTTTACACTGGTTTGCTAGTTTCTTCTGTACTGCACAATGAGTCAGCTCTATGTACACATGTGTCACCTCCCTCTTGAGCCATCCCCCATCCTAGCCCTCTAGGTCATCACAGAGCAAGGAGCTGAGCTCTCTGTGTTATGCAGCATCTTTCAACAGTTATCTGTTTAACTCATGGTAGTGTATGGTCGTTGATCCTGCTCTCTCAGTTTGTGCAACTCTTTGATTCCCCCAGACTGCATCTACAAGTCTGTTTTCTATGTCTGCATCTCTTTTCCTGCCCTGCAAAGAGGTTCATCTGTACTATCTTTCTAGATTCCATACGTAAGTATTAACCAGTGATAGTTTATAATGTGGATTCATGCTAGTCTCAATTCGGATCTAAATGTAAGACCAGAAACTATAAAACTCCTAGAGGAGAACACAGGCAAAACACTCTCTGACATAAATCAGAGCAGGATCCTCCACAACCCACCTCCCGGAATATTGCAAATAAAAGCAAAAATAAACAAATGGGACCTAATTAAAAGCTTCTGCACAGCAAAGGAAACTATAAGCAAGGTGAAAAGACAGCCTTCAGAATGGGAGAAAATAATAACAAATGAAACAACTGACAAAGAATTAATCTCCAAAATATACAAGCAGCTCCTGCAGCTCAATTCCAGAAAAATAAACGACCCAATCAAAAAATGGGCCAAAGAACTAAACAGACATTTCTCCAAAGAAGACATAAAGATGGCTAACAAACACATGAAAAAATGCTCAACATCCCTCATAATCAGAGAAACGCAAATCAAAACCACAATGACGTACCATTTCACGCCAGTCAGAATGGCTGCTATCCAAAAGTCTACAAGCAATAAATGCTGGAGAGGGTGTGGACAAAAGGGAACCCTCTTACACTGTTGGTGGGAATGCAAACTAGTACAGCCACTATGGAGAACAGTGTGGAGATTCCTTAAAAAACTGGAAATAGAGCTGCCATACGACGCAGCAATCTCATTCCTGGGCATACACACCGAGGAAACCAGAATTGAAAGAGACACATGTACTCCAATGTTCACTGCAGCACTGTTCATAATAGCGAGGACATGGAAGCAACCTAGATGTCTATCTGCAGACGAATGGGTAAGAAAGCTTTGGTACATATACACAATGGAGTATTACTCAGCCATTGAAAAGAATACATTTGAATCAGTTCTAATGAGGTGGATGAAACTGGAGCCTATTATACAGAGTAAAGTAAGCCAGAAAGAAAAATACCAATACAGTATACTAACACATACATGTGGAATTTAGAAAGATGGTAACGATAACCCTGTATACAAGATAGCAAAAGAGACACAGGTGTATAGAACAGTCTTTTGGACTCTGTGGGAGAGGTGAGGGTGGGCTGATTTGGGAGAATGGCATTGAAACATGTATATTATCATATGTGAATCGAGTCACCAGTCCAGGTTCGACTCATACAGGATGCTCAGGGCTGGTGCACGGGGATGACCGGAAGGAGCATAAGGGGAGGAGGGAGGTGGGAGGGGGGTTCAAGAAGGGGAACACATGTACACCCGGGGTGGATTCATGTCAATGTATGGCAAAACCAACCAATATAATATTGTAAAGTAATCAGCGTCCAATAAAAAGAAATAAAAAATAAAACCAAAATTTAATTTATTCCACTATACCAGATTAACATGGATAATTTTTCAATGAATATTTCTGCGATCAGCTTTTCTGATTGCCTCAGGTTAGTTACATTCATTATATAATGATATATATATATATATATTCATTATATATATTCACACACACACACATTTTAAGTACAGGTGATATAAATGTAAGCAAGATATGACTCTTGCTTGTAAAGTATTTCACTTGACAGGTTTCTTAATGAAGAATTCAGAAGTATATAGAACATGAAAAGAACAAGCAACTAGAAAAGACTGAAGATGGTAACATAATGAAACAATGCCAAAACTGGACATAAACTATGACTGAAATTATGACATGGTTGCGTGTGTTGGAATATGCATCACATTTGGCTTTTAAGTTCCATTAAGTTTCAGAGACTAGTTTAATCATTCAGACAAAAAGGGCTATGCAAGTTTTGGCAGTATTATATGCCATTTGAATATTAATTAATATTCTCTTTGAAGCAGGTGTGGCAGCTGACCGCATAGCAATTCAGTCCCAAGGTCGATACACCGCCAACCTATCCCCTCAGAATTTGATCTCTTGCTGTGCCAAGAAGCGCCATGGATGCAGCAGCGGAAGTGTTGATAGGGCTTGGTGGTACCTGAGAAAACGTGGGTAAATAGCTCCCCAACACGCCTCTCTAGGATTCTTAAGAGTGCTGCTTGGGTTAGAATAAGGGGAAAAACCATTTTGCATTTTCCCCGAAGTCTACAAATATATATGCTACATCTATATAAACACAGGAATTTCATTTAAATGTCATCTCTGTTTGGTATCTACTGAAGTTATAAGCTATCAGAAACAATTGTTTGAAAAAATGTATACTTTTCTAGCTAAATTAATAGAGACAAGTAAGCATTGTCTTCTTGTGGTTCTGAACCACAAGAATGGTTGTAGAGTCCCCCAAGGGGGGTAGAGTTGATACTTATCTTGAGACTCTTAGTTCCCCAGGCAGATTAATAGACAATGCCAGGGGAAAATTAGCCTAAGACCCAGAGGAATGATATAAAGACATGCTGTATAGTTGCCTCAACTCATCAACATCATCGTCACCATTAATCCCATCTGATGAGACGATGCAGGCTGCATTTCTTTACTGTCATGTAGTCTGATACCCACACAGCGCCCTGTGTCTACTATAAGATCTACTTAAAAGCTGAGCTATTTGGCAGCTGATTGTGTTCTTTCCTCATCCACTGAGTGCTCTGGGTATGCTGCAAGAAACTGGGTGTTAGGTATTTATAAAGTTCTTTAAAATTTTTATCTAATGCTTTGCTAATAAGATGGTGATTAGAATGGGCAACTTGGGCTAATACCTTCCTGATTTAATAGTGCTCGGTCAGCTTCTGTTTTTATTATTTTACTATAATAAAAATTAAAGCCTTTTAGGAGCTTCAAAATATAACTTAACATTGAAAGCCAATTAAATCTTGTATTAGTCTGCTCAGGTTAACATACCAAAATACCATGGACTCTGGCCTAAACCACACACAGAGTTTTTATTTCTAGAAGCTAAGTTCATGATCAAGGTGCTCAAAGTCAAATCACTTTCTGCTGAGACCCCCCTCCTCTTGGCTTGCCTTCTTACTGAGTCCCCACTTGCAGAGAGAGACGTCTCCATTCCTCTTATCAGGGTACTAATCTCAGCATGAGGGTCTTACCCTCATGACTTCATTTAAAGCTAATTATCTGTCTATACTGATATAACTATATATCTGTATATAGAAAGATATATCTATGGTTGAAAAGTAAAGCACATAAATGTTTGAAAAGTAGAGAAAGTAAATGAATACAGAATAACTAAACCGACATGGAGCAGAAGTTTTGTAGGGAGATTTGAAAAGTTAGCATAAGGAAAATTTTTCTGGGAAGAAAGTTCTAATTCACATATATAGACTTTATGCTTTCTTCCTTCTGAAAATTTTGTACATAATCTTACCTTGCTCATGCATGATCTGATAATCATGGTTTGCTTCCAGTCTAGTAATATTGTTCAAGAATGTGAAAATTTTCACTACTGGTTTAAATAAAGTTATATTACCACACAGAAATAAAAGCTAATTATCTTTCAAATGTCCCATCTCTAAATGCCATTGCATTGGTGATTAGAGCTTAAACTCATAAATTTGGGGTGACACACCTCAATCCATAGTACTCATTATCCCCAAGTAATCCACTGGTACCTTTTGTGAAAGTGGCTTAGTTTTCATCATGCTCCTTACTCAGATTCTTTTACTTTTTCACACTGTTGAATTTCCTTGAAGCAATCCTAGTACCATAATTCTATGGGCAGCTGAACATCAACTATCCATAAAATAAATTCACTATTTTATTTTCCATATCGTCTGCTTCTATATTCAATGAACTGTGTTAGATTTGAATCCAAATAATTTGTATCTTTCTATGTTCAGTTTCAAAATCAGAAATCAAAATTCTTTTATCATTTGTATAATGTATATATCTGATAACTTTCTACCTTATTAACTTCAATACTATAGTAGTATATACAATTTCTCTTGAAGGATCATGAATTACAAGCACATAATAATTGAAGTCCTATGAGAAGGTATTTATAACAATAAAAATGTAAAAAATACTTAATTCTAAAACATGTAATTTATCAGAATACTCCATCTGACTATAATAAAACCTGTTCTTTTTCATATTAGATTTGGTGTTTTTAACTTATCTATTTTTAATTGAAGGATAATTGCTTTACAGTATTGTGTTGGTCTCTGCCAAACATCAACATAAATCAACCATAGGTATACATATGTCCCTCTTGAAACTCCCTCCTTCTTCCCTCCCCATCCTACCCATCTAGGTTGTTACAAAGCTCCAGTTTGAGTTCCCTGAGTCATACAGCAAATTCCCTTTGGCTATCTATTTGGCTTTTTTATATTTTAGTTATAGACGAAGACTTAAGAAGTCCTTCCCATATTAATATTACCACATATTTTATTAATTGTTGCTTTTCATCTTCACAAAATTCTATTTGGGAGATAAATGTATTTATTAGAATGGATTTGAGCAAGGTTTTAGAACCTAAAAAAATTGATACAAATAAGCTTATTTATAAAACAGAACAGACTCACAGGCTTAGAGAAAAAAATTATGGTTACCAGAGGGCAAGGGTTAGAGGGAGGGATAGATTGGGAGTTTGGGATTGGCATGTACACAATGGTATATTTAAAATAAAATGCCTTACCATGAAAAAAACCTATAGCAAAGATACAGGAATGGAGTGGGGAAAGGTTCATATGATTGAATGGCTATGTTCAGTGTAATGCAACTTACATGTAAGTAGCCAGAATGATTTACAGATATGCAAATCAGTAAAATCGTATGGAGATAGGTCATTACTGCACTTCCTAAGTATTACACTTACTTCTTTGCTTACTCCTCATAGACTGGTATCCCATGCGTGCTATCCACTTTTCAAGGACCAAAATGCTACCAACAATGGCTGCGCCATGGCAAGTAGGTCTGATGGACGGGGAAAACGGCATGCCACCACACCATGTCCCAACAGCATCGAGAAATCCAATAGGATCTACCAGTGTTCTCCTCCGTACAGGGTCTCTTCCAATGTAAGTCTGAATTGCAAGACTTCTTAGTGGTTAGCTTTCTCAAAAATATATACTACTGTTGTTAAAACTATTTAAAAATAAGTATATTCTAAAATAATACTATGCTTTCAGATATAATTTTTGATATTATTGAAGTGTTTATTAATTACTTCCAATGTGGGTATAATTTTTGATCTTTGTAATATTAGCTATGCAAATGATTGTCTTAAATTTTAAAATGTACGTGGGAATAGAATTTTATAATTATGTTTATTATATAACACACACACGTATATATGTGTACATAAAGTAAATGGTGGTTTAGTTGCTAAGTTGTGTCTGGCTCTTTTGCAACCCCATGGACTCTTCTGTGATCCTGCCAGGCTCCCCTTTCCATGGGATTCTCCACGCAGGAATACTGGAGTGGGTTGCCATTTCTTTCTGCAGGGGATCTTCCTGATCCAGGGATTGAATCTGCATTTCCTTCATTTCAGGTGGATTCTTTGCTGACTGAGCTGTACACACATACATATATACATACTTGACAGATAAAAACTAAAGCAAACCTTTTTTCATTGACTTTTTTGTGATATTAGTTTATTTTATTCATCCTTTGTCTTATTCCACAAAATACTTGAAATGGACATAGTCATGGTGGGAAAAAGATTCCCCTGGATTCCAGTTTGTCATGTTAAAATCCTGGGAGAGTTTTAGTCTGTCTTATCAGTGTTACCCAGACATTCTCACTTTCAGACTGTTTGACACTTCAGTGATTTCCAATTATCTGCAGAATACAGTTCAACATTCTTACCATGACATACAGGTCCTTCATGACTTGGTTCTGGTCTACTGCTTTTTGGACTAATGTCCAACCGAATCCCCACCTGCCCATAATGTTCCTCATAAACTGACCGCCGTCTGTTCGTCACATACACCAGGCCCTCTTTGCTTCTAATTAGCCAGGTGATGATTCCTCTCACCCCAGTGGTTATCCCACCCATTTCCATGTCAAGAAAGTAGGTCAAAACTTCATCTTCTCTGAGAAGTTTTCTTGACTTCTAGGCAGAATCAATGTCCCTTTCTCGTTTGCATCCACGGCATTTGTGCTTCTCTTTATAATCAAACTTAGTTTATCATGATTAGTTATGTTACTTAATATTTCATAGTTATGTTATTTTTTCTTTAATTTACCAAAACTTGTTTTTTATTTTATGTTTTTTTGACATTTTTATTTTTTATATAAATTTATTTATTTTAATTGGAGGCTAATTACTTTACAATATTGTATTGGTTTTGCCATGCTGCTGCTGCTGCTAAGTCGCTTCAGTCGTGTCCGACTCTGTGCAACACCATAGATGGCAGCCCACCAGGCTCTTCCATCCCTGGGATTCTCCAGGCAAGAGCACTGGAGTGGGTTGCCATTTCCTTCTCCAGTGCATGAAAGTGAAAAGTGAAAGTGAAGTCGCTCAGTCATGTATGACTCTTAGCGACCCCACGGACTGCAGCCTACCAGGCTCCTCTGCCCATGGGATTTTCCAGGCAAGAGTACTGGAGTGGGGTGCCATTGCCTTCTCCGTGGTTTTGCCATACATTGACATAAATAGCAATTAGTTATGTGGTTGTCTGTCTACTCCACCAAAATGGAAATATCTTGAGGATTGGTCCAGGGTTAATATTTGTTTCTGTCCTAGTTCTGGGATGTACTCTAATCCAAGTGCACATGTGAATGAGTTTCTTCATTCCTAAAAGTTGCATTATACAGTGGATGAAAACAGAGGAATATTTGTGTGCTAAATCTGAGGAACCTCACAAAATAATCATCTGGGATCACTGTTGTGGTCCAAAGAATGGAGATGACACTTCCTTCCACTGATAAAACAGTGTTTTATTTAAATTTTTCTTTTTGACTATAAAAATTATTATATTTTCTCTTTGTTCCAAAATTATTGCCAGTGGTAAGAGTCAACGAAACATGTGTGTCTTGTCCTTAGCAACTTCACCAATGTGGAGATTCACATGCAAGTATTTCAAAGCATGATTAAGAGTAAATTGCAAGTCATCAAGGCACACCGGGTTCCATAATTCCTAAGCTGATTGTACAACCCCTAACATTACAGACCAAACAATGGGTGTAGTGTACTCTGACAACAATAATGGTGCTCACTGATATTTTTCCTTCCAGGAAACTGAGATCATGAGAGAAATCATGCAAAATGGACCAGTTCAAGGTAAGCGTGGGCTTCCCAGGTGGCACTTGTGGTAAAGAACCCACCTGTCAACCAGGAAATATAAGAGATATGGGTTTGATCCCTGGGTCGGGAAGATCCCCTGGAGGAGGGCATGGCAATCCATTCCAGTATTCTTGCCTGGAGAATCCCATGGACAGAGGAGCCTGGAAGGCTACACAAAGAGTCAGACTTGATTGAAGTGGCTTAGCATGCACACAGTGTAAGCTTGGATGAAATGTGATTGTGTCTTATTTATTCCTTTAATAAACAACTTTGCATTTAACTCCTATATAAAGAGCTTAATAAATGATAGACATTTTTTGCTTTTAGATAATTCTTAAAGATTCAGTGGTTGTAAGACCAATGTAATTATAGGAGATATGCTCACCTAATAGCCTCATTAGCTCTCCTTGTACTTGAAGAGGATAGACTCACTCATAAATTGAATTCTTGAACAAATGTTAATGACCCATTGGATAAAAGTCAGCTTAGTCTATACAAAGTGATCATGGACTCAGAAGACATTCAAACAGGAAATGCTGAGAGCTTGTTTGATTGTTTAGTTATATTTGACTCATACATAGTGTTAAAAATCTTCTCACTTCAGTTTAAATGGATTAGATAATGGATTGTAAAAAAATGAAGGTTTAGCAATGGAAACAAAGTAGACACTTCCCTTTTCCTATAAGCTCAATAGAAATCAAATAAGCCAGGATGATTTTTGTGTTTTATAAAATGCTTTCCATTTTGATCTATTTTGAAAATGCATTATGGATAGTAAACTAAAATCAATAAGGAAATCATATACTAATTTATAAAATGTCCATTGATTTAATATGAAGATATTGTATCTGATACACAGTTACTCTGCTTATCTATTGGAATTTATTTTGCACCAACGGTATGAATAAAAATAAGTTCACAGTGTTTATTTCCCGTATTAAAAATTGCCTTGAAACGCTTGGAAGAACAAAACCAGTGAGGCCTAAAATAAAAATTCAGGCTGTGAATACCGAAAAGTCCAAAAATATATTAATATTATCAATGCAGTAGAATTGATAAATAAATAAAATAACTAGGTTAAAGAAACCAAAATTAAATTGAAAACATTTGATGTATACCCAAGGAAATATTGGTTGTATGTATTTTTGTGTTTCTGAATGCCAGCCTGATCAATGTTGGTTCAACAGATAACAGGAACTACAGATTTTAAAATTGTGTTGGAAAGGCTTTTATTGATCTTTATCATCACTTAACATTTATTGAGAAACCAAAGCTTATTCTGAACATGGCCTGAATTCAGTTTTTAAAGTCCTGGGGCCATACACAAAACCTGAAACGAATAAAAAGAAATTTTTTTTCTCCTTTCAGTTGTGTAATCTTTGAAGGCTAGAAAAACAGTAGGGAATTAATGTGTAATTTAAATGTATCTTTCATTAACTAGAGTTTGTGTGACAAACTTGAAGGAAGCCAGGCATTTGAAGTCAAGGTTGAATTTGAAATTCCAATTTTGACATTTGCTACTTAAATGACTTTGGTCGAATTATCTAAACCTCTTTGAGTCTTTAAATCATTATATTACTGTTTAAAGTTTCTCTCTCATTCTTTTAATCAGTTAAAACAAATTTGCAGCATAATGATTTGAAAATTGAGACTATCTTATGTTTATTTAATGGTCAGATACTTAAGTATTCATGAATTTTACAGACTGAATCAAAAATAAAGAGGTAAAATTTGAAAATAATAAAGTTGAAGTTCAAATTATTCAGCATCCATGGAACCAGTGTTTGCTGAGAACCTTCCTCCTGCCAGCCTGAACCAAGAGCAGAAGACAGAGCTCAGTATCCTACCCTTGTGTGTGGGTAGAATGTAATAAGTTTGTGTGGTTTTCCAAAAGTAAAATTGCACTATGGTAGCTTATGTAGTTAGATCATCAGGTCTGTTCTCAGAAACTCAAGGAAGAATCCATCTTCAAGTTAATTGTCATGGCATCTCATTCATGTTTCTTTAGTTGGGGAGGGTATTTTTCTGCATTGAAGAGTACTTTTTATTCATGGTGCGTTGAATGCTAATGGAGTCAGTAGCTCTATGGAAGAGATTGCCAATAGCAGTGTCTTCACAGTTATAAATGCTGGTTGCCTCATCTTGCTGTAGATGCAACATGGCTGTCTGCATGTTGTTGCCAGTGCTAATGTACAACATTTTCCCCCTCTGCCTTACAAAAGAATGTAAAATGTGATGGAATGGTGATTAAATAGTACTGTGTGCATTCTTCTAAAATCTGTAGAATTAAAAAGAAGTTTAGGTGCGGGAAAGAGGACAAAAGCAAAGAGCTGCATAGAGTACAGTTATATAAATTCTTAACGTCCTATGGAAAGGTGTGTTCAAGTAAATAAAGAAGATTTCATCTCTTTTATGAATATTTGGACACCATCAGAAAAGGCATGCAGCATTAAAAAATGAAATAAAAAGTAGAAATCAAAAGTAATACTTGACTTTGGAGGAGAAGCTTCATTTTAGGATCTATCAAATGTTAGTGGCTTTATTTCTTATTTTATTTAAAATTCACATCAAACTAAGACAAGCATTGTGCACAGTTGTCAAGGTATATGTAACTAGCCCAAATAAAAATGCTTTCAATTCATGTCTTCTAGAGGAGAAGTTTAAAGTATTCACCGTAAATTGCTCAAGCCTTTCAATAAAAGAGCCACAATACAGAAAAAAAAAAAAAAGGAAAGAAAAGAAATAATCTAGGTGAGGGAAGAAAGGAGAGTTTTATAAAATATAAGCTTTTCCTTTCTGAAGAGTATAAGCTCTTCCTTTCTAAAGAATACACTATTGGCTTAGCTCCCCAGAGCTGGAGGAATGCAATCTTGTCAGAGTGTTCTTTTGCTAAGGGTTTACTTTTTATTCAAACTCACCAAGGAAACTTTTGTATTTACTTCTGAGGAGGAAGGACAGTTACCTTAAGCCCTGTTTGTTAGGTTCACCCTTCACTGATAGCTTAACTGGAACTTTAAGGGACTGGTGGAGAGGCCCAAGGTTAACGGAGGAAGAGAGTGGAGTGGGTTTCCTGCAAGGGTTCAGCTCCTGATAACAGTGCTCCTGTCAATTAAAAAAGATCCAGTTCTATGCTCGGGGCTGGCGTGCGGGGATGACCCAGAGGGAGGATAAAGGGAGGAGGGAGGTGGGAGGGGGGTTCAGGAGGGGGAACTTATGTAAACCCAGGGCGAATTCATGTCAATGTATGGCAAAACCAACCAATATAATATTGTAAAATAAAAAAAAAATGTATTCATTATATACAGAAGAGATTATCAAGTACTGGTCAATAAAGTGTATGGCTAAAAAAGATCCAGTTCTAAATGTATAATGTGACCTTAAGTAATATTCTAAGTAGCTAAAGGTTACTTTTATAAGAGAACCAGAAAACATTTCAATCAACTAAGTAGGAAAGAAAATTAAGCTGAACTGCAAAATTTCTTTTTAGATTATACCCCTGGTAATTTACTTGTTGACTGTTCTGTAAGAATTTCTGAAGGTTTTTTTTTTTTTTTTTAAAGATAATGATTTGAAATCATGTCATTTATCTTGTTGGGTTTTATTTTAGCTATAATGCAAGTTCATGAGGATTTCTTCAATTACAAGACAGGGATATATAGACATATCATTACTAGCACAAATGAAGACTCAGAAAAATATCGAAAGTTTCGGACACATGCAGTCAAACTCACTGGGTAAGGTGATTTCTCAAAAATCTTCATTTCATACTTCCTGAAAATAGAATTGAAAATAGATTATGTAGTGCATTTAGGTGCCAGAATTCCTCTTGGTGTGAGAGATTCTCATACAAATTAAAAATTATAAAACCTTGACATTATTTAGTCATTATTTTAAAATCCAGTGAAAAATTAACTCGTTATTTTAGGAAAGGTATGAAAGCATGTCTCTCACTCACTTGGGAATCCATCCTAAGAGCCTGTTCTAAGGGCAAGGAAACAGACTATTGGAATTCTGCATATGGGATCATCAAGGACAGTGTGGAAAACCAAGGTGTGCCAGGATGTGGGGAGAAGGTTTTGGATGCAATTACAAATGAGAGAGATTAAGCAGAAAGACAGGGTAAGAGCTCCTTTATTCAATGCAAAATTATTTGTTTAAATCTATGTGACAATTGTGAAAACTTGTCTTGTTTTACTTTGCTTTTCCATTCTTATTTGTTCACTGAGTTTTCAGAAAGGCAAATGGAGTAAAAATTTCCTTTATACTGCTACTGGAACTGGGAATTCAGTACCACTTGGGTTCCATTTCCCTTCAGTTTGAAAGTCCCGTTTCTTCTAAATCTCCTTCCTATGTATGTTTCATTATCAATTTTTGTTTCCCCTAGTAATAGCCATGATTTGGAAAAATTTTTCCCACACACTGGGTGATTGAAATGATCTGTCTTACTATTCAGAGAACTCTGGAAATGGCAACCTTGATGTGGAACCTTTCTTGATTGGTTAGAACTGATTCTTTACCGTCTCTCTCCTGCCATGCTGATCATGTTTCCTTCATTCTACTCCTAAATTTGTTCTTGCTGATGTTGAACAATATGAATGTGTTTGTATTTAATCACTCTGCACTGTTTGTATATTTTCCATATTGAGTGTGTCAATTGAAGTAATGTGTTCACTTTTATAAACTCCTAAATGATTGAGACACTTAAAAATTTATCTCACATGTGTGACAATTAGCAAGGCTAATTCTGCTAGCGACCAAATAATTTTTGGAGATTTTGTTTATTTTTTAGAAATATGTTAGGGCCCTTGGGCATTGTTAAATGCCCTGAGGCAGTAGATTTTTATTCATTTCTCTATTAGTAATTCCTGATTTGGTAATTACTGTATTCAGAAAATTAATGCATCAGTGAATTAGAGAGTAATCAAATAACCCAAGTAAGTTAATGTTCCTTATCAGAAAGCTTAGTGTACTTCTATGAAATAACTTACAAATTTATTGCATCAAATTCTATTTGCTATGAATTTGTCAAACACAAAGCTATTAGATTTAACTCACTTGTACTTAATGAATTTAAACTTCCATCAAATGCCCATCACTGAGGAATACAAGGAAGATTAATACATAGTCCTGTTCTTAAGGAGTTTAGGGAATAGAGACATTCACAAGTGATTACAGTATAAGGTGATAAAAGTTGTATATTTCCATATGCATGGAATTATATATATATATAACACACACATATATATTTACACATATATGCTACATATATATGTATACTACATACATATAATATATATATTACATATGTATTGTATATATATATATATACATTGTATATTTACAGTAGGTAGATAGATAAACACTTAAATTTCTTTGCTCCTCATCATTTTATTTTTAACTGGAGGATTATTACTTTATAGTATTGTGATGGTTTCTGTCACACAGCAACATGAATCAGCCACAGGTATACATTTGTCTTCTCCCTCTTAAACCTCCCTCCCACTGTCCTCCCCATCCCACCCCTCCAGGCTGTCCCAGAGCAGCTGCTTTGGGTTCCCCGTATCACACAGCAAATTTCCGTTGGCTGTCTACTTTACATACCATAGTGGGCATGATTCCGTGCTACTCTCTCCATTAACCTCACCCTCTCCTTGCTCCCTCACCCATCTTTATAGGTCTGTTCTCTATGTCTGCATCTCCAGTGCTGCCCTACAAATACGTTCACCAGCACCATCTTTGTAGAGCCCATTTATCTGCATTAACGGATGATATTGTTCTTATCTTTCTGACCTACTTCACTCGTATCATAGGCTCTAGGTTCATCCACCTCATTAGAACTGACTCAAATATGTACCTTTTCATGGCTGAGTAGTTTCCATCGTATACATGTACCACAGGTTTTTTATCCATTCACGTGTTGATAGACATCTAGGTTGCCTCCACATCCTAGCTATTGTAAACAGTGCTGCAATAAATATTGGGGCACATGTGTCTTTTTCAGTTTTGGTTTCCTCAGGGTATATGTCTAGAAGTGGTATTGCTTGGTCAAATGGTGGTTTTATTCCTAGTTTTTTAAGGAATCTCCATAGTGGCTGTATCAATTTATATTCCTAGTAGCAATACAAGGGAGTTCCCTAATATCCACATCGTCTCCAGAAATTCTCGTTTGTGGATTTTTTGATGGTGGCCATTCTGACTGGTGTGAGGTGATAGCTCATTGTAGATTTGATTTGCCTTTCTCTAATAATGAGCAGTGTTGAGCATCTTTTCATGTGTTTATTAGCCATTTGTATGTTTACTTTGAAAAAATGTATGTTTAGTATTTCTGCCCTTTTTTGGATTGGATAGTTTGTTTTTCCAGTATTGGACTACATGAGCAGCTTGTATATTTTGGAGTTAATCCTTTGCCAGCTGTTTCATTTGTTATTATTTTCTCCCTTTCTGAGAGTCGTCTTTTTACCTTGCTTATAGTTTCCTTCCCTGTGAAAATTTTTTTAAGTGTGATTATGTCCCATTTGTTTATTTTGCTTTTATTTCCATTATTCTAGGAGGTGAGTCATAGACAATCTTGCTGTCATTTATGTCAAAGAGTGTTCTGCCTAAATTTTCCTCTAAGAGTTTTATATTTTTTGGTCTTTAATCCATTTTGAGTTTATTTTTGTGTATGGTGTTATGAGGTATTCTAATTTCATTCTTTCACATGTAGTACCTCAACTTTCCCAGTACCAATTATTGAAGATACTGTCTTTTCTCCATTGTACATTCTTGCCTCCTTCATCAAAGATAAGGTCCCTATAGGTCATGGATTTATCTCCAGGATTTCTACCTTGTTACATTGGTCTGTATTTCTTTTTTTGTGACAGTACCATACTGTCTTGATGACTGTTGCTTTGTAGTATAGTCTGATGTCAGGCAGATTGACTTCTTCAGCTCCAATCTTCTTTCTCAAGATTGCTTTGGCTATTTGGGGGTGTTTTGTGTTTCCACGCAAATTGTAAAATTATTTGTTCTAATTCTGTGAAAAATATCATTGATAGTTTGATAGGAATTGCCTATCAATTCTTTGGCACTCGGTCTTCTTTGTGGTCCAACTCTCACATCAGTACACGACTACTGGAAAAACCATATCTTTGACTATACAGACCTTTGTTGATACAGACTTTTGTTGTCAAACTGATGTCTGTGCTTTGTCTCTTTAGGTAGGTTTATTCACAGGTGTTTTATTCTTTTTGCTGTAATGGTGAATGTGGTTGTTTCCTTAATTTCTCCTTCTGATATTTCACTGTTAGTGTATAGGAGTGCAAACGATTTGTGTATTAACTTTGTATCCTTTGACTTTGCTATTTTCATTGATTAGTGTTAGTAATTTTTTGGTGACATCTTTAGAGTTTTCTTTGTAAAGAATCATGTCATCTGCAAACAGTGAGAGTTTTACTTCTTTTCCAATCTGGGTTCCTTTTATTTCTTTTTCTTCTCTGATTGCTGTGGCTAGGACTGCCAAAAATATGTTGCATAAGAGTGGCAAGAGTGGGCACCCTGGCCTTGTTCTTGATTTTAGAGGAAATGCTTTAAATTTTTCACCATTGAGAATAATATTTGCTGTGGATTTGTCGTATATGACCTTTATTATGTTGAGGTAGGTTACTTCTGTTCCTACTTTCTGGAAAGTTATCATAGATTGGTATTGAATTTTGTCAAAAGCTTTCTCTACATCTATTGAGGTAATCATAGGGTTTTTATCTTTCAGTTTGTTAATATGGTGTCTCAAATTGATTGATTTGCATATACTGAAGAATCCTTACATCCCTGGGATAAAGCCCACTTGGTAATGATTCATGTTCTTTTTAATGTGCTGTTGAATTCTGTTTGTTAGAATTTTGTTGAAAATTTTTGCATCTATGTTCATCAGTGATATTGGCCTATAATTTTCTTTTCTTGTGGCATATTTGTCTGGTTTTGGCATTAGTGTGCTACTGGTCTCATAGAGTGAGTTTGGGAGTTTTCTTTCCTCTGCAATTTTCTGGAAGAGTTTGAGTAGGATAGGTGTTATCTCTTTAAACTTTTGTTGGAATTCACCTTTGAAGGCATCTGTCTCTGGGTTTTTGTTTACTGGAAGATATTTTTTAAATTATAGTTTTGATTTCTGTGTCTGTAATCAACCTATTCATATTTTCTATTTTGTCCTGGTTCAGTTTTGGAAGGCTATACTTTTCTAAGAATTTGCCGATTTTTTTTCCAGTTTGTCCATAGTGTTGGGATATAGTTGCTCATAGTAGGATCTTAACGATCCTTTGTATTTCTGTGTTGTCTGTTATAACTCCTCCTTTTTCACTTCTAATTTTATTAATTTGAGTCTTCTCCCTTTTTTTCTTGATGAGTCTGGCTAACAATATGTCAATTATGATCATTATGTAGTGTTTTTCTTTGTTTCATAACTGTCTTTCTTTTAAAGTCTATTCTATCTGATATGAGTATTGCTACTCATGCTTTCTTTTGATTTCCGTTTGCATGGTATATCTTTTTTCCAGCCCCTTACTTTCTGTCTGTATGTCTCCTTAGGTCTCAGGTGGGTCTCTTGTAGATAGCATACATAGGGGTCTTCTTTTTGTATCCATTCAGCCAATCTGTGTCTTCTGGTTGGAACATTTAGCCCATTTATATTTAAGGTAATTATTGATAAGTATCATCCTGTTACCAATTACTTTATTGTTTTGGATTTGTTTTTATAGGCCTTTTTTTTTTATGTTTCTTGTCTAGAGAAGTTCCTTTAGAATTTATTGAAGAACTGGTTTGGTGGTGCTGAATTCTCTTAACTTTTGTTTGTCTTTAAAGCTTTTGATTTCTCCTTCAAATCTAAATGAGATCCCTGCTGAATGAAATAATCTTGGTTGTAGTTTTTTCCCCTTTCATCACTTTACATATATCTCGCCATCCCTTTGTGGCCTGCACAGTTTCTGTTGAAGGTCAGCTGTTGGCCTTGCGTGGGTCTTCTTGTATGTTTGTTGATTTTCCCTTGCTGTTTTTAATATTTGTTCTTGTGTTCGTTTTCATTAGTTTGATTAATATGTGTCTTGGCGTTTCTCCTTGGATTTATCCTGTATGGAACCCTGGGCTTTCTGAACTTGGATGGCTATTTCCTTTCCCATTTCAGAGAAACCTTCAATTATAATCTCTTCAAATATTTTCTCATGCCCTTTCCTTTTGTCTTCTTCTTCTAGGACACCTATGATTTGAATGTTGGGATGCTTAATGTTGTTCCAGAGGTCTCTGAGGCTGTCCTCATTTCTTTTTGTTCTTTTTTCTACTCTGCCTCAGTTATTTCCACCATTTTATCTTCCAGCTCACTTATCCATTCTTCTGCCTCAGTTACTCTACTGTTGGTTCCCTCCAGTATATTCTCATGCTCAGTTATTTCATTGTTCATTGTTGATTATTTTTTAATTCTTCTAGTCCTTGTTAGACATTTCTTGCACCTTCTTGGACTTAACCTCCAATCTACTTATCCTTGCCTCCATTGTGCTTTCAAGATTTTAAATCATCTTTCTATCATTATTTTAAATTCTCTTTCAGGTGGACTACCTGTTTCCTCCTTGCTTGTTTTGTCTTGTAGCTTTGTACCATGTTCCTTCATCTGCTGCATATTTCTCTGTCTTTTCATTTTATTTAATTTATTGAGTTTGGGGTCTCCATTCTGCAAGCTGGAAGGTTGTAGTTCCTCTTAATTGTGGAGTCTATCCTCCATGGGTAGGTTGGACCAGTGTCTTGTGAAAGTTTCCTGGTTGGAGGGACTTGTGCCTGTGTTCTGGTGGATGGAGCTGGATCTTGTCTTTCTGGAGGGTAGTGCTGTGTCCAGTAGTGTGTTTTGGGCTATCTATTGGTTCAGTATGGATTTGGGCAGACTGCCTGTTGATGTGCAGAGTTGTGCTCATGTTTTGCTGAAGGACTGGTATGGGGCATCCCAAACTGTAGCTTGCTGGCTCTTGGGTGGTGCTTGGTCTGTGTTGAGTTGGACTTTGGGTGGGCTCTTGTCTATTAATGTTCCATGTGGTGAGGAGTTCTCTGAAGATCCAAAGTCCTAGATTTAAGTCTCCTGCCTCTGGGGTTCAGACCTGACTCCTTATAGTAGGATCAAGACTTCTCTGGCCACATAGCACAGAAGACAAAACCTCTAGATTAATGGTGAAATGGCTCTCAACAGCCAAGAACACCCAAAGAGATTCATGGATTCATTCCAAGGATGTTCATTTGCCTTTCTGGATGTCTGGGGTCCTCTGCCAGTGTTCAGAAGATGTTTTGTGTTAATTGTTACAGCTGGGGTGCTCTGTCTCCTCACAGCCACTGCTCCATTGGGAAGCTTTGTCTGGCTGACAGATTTCATATAAGGACCCTCATTTCAAAAGTACTCTGAAGCATAGTAATAGACATCCTCATAGCCCTCGTGGTAATCCTCTTCTGGTTGGTAATTTTTTCCCTTTTTTCCCCCCTAGATCTTCTTTTCCACTTCACTCCTCACCATTTTAGTTTACTCTTCTCTCTTTTCTTACCAAAACCTCTGCTTTGGATACTATGGTCATGAAAGGATTTAATTGAATTAAAAATGCCAGATATTTTGAAACATGGCTTATTTTATATGCCAGTAATAATAAGAAGAAGAATGAAATGTTACTAATTAAACGAAGCAACTCCATTGATTACTAGATGGATTTCAATTTGGAGATGTTAAAATGTGGGGTGAAAGTGTATCACACAGCGGAGAATATGACGATTAACGTTTTCACTGTGGCCAGTGGTCTCTATGCTATGGTCCTTTGTATGAGTGACAGCTCATCCTGTGTCTTTGTCCACCAAAACTCATGAACTTTCCTCACACCCTCATTCGGAAGTATAAAGTAGTACCTTAAAGGCATTTACTTTTGCATACGATTCCAGGAATTACCACTAGAACTCAAATGAAAAAAAAGTAGCAGCTAGATATTTAGAAAGTCACGGGAAGTTATGTGGATGAGTCATTGTCATCCTGGCTTGTGGCAGATGATTTTACTGAGGAATAATCTCTCTGTTACAAAAGAGAATAATAAAAGTATTTTAGTACATATTTTTGCCATTGTTCAATAATGCTTTATGTGAAAGATTATTTATTCAGCAAATATTTTATCGAGTACTTCTGTGTTCCAGGTGTGTTGTTAAGAAGCTAGGGATATATCAGGAAACAAAATAGACACAGGGTCTTCACCAAATTTATAGTCTATGAATTGATGAATGGCTGTTAGGCAAATACCATTGTGTTATGAAAGGCCAGAATTTTTATGCTAAAGTTTCTATGTTTGTGTGTCTGGGGTCAAAAGTATCAAATTTTTAACATAAAAATTTGACTCAGAGAGAGAGAGAAAAGGCAAACAATTGGAAGGTGGAGGCCAATAGGAAAGCAAACATTGAAAAAGTCCAAGAAAAACATGAAAAAATAACAAAGATGTTTCAAGTAGGTTATGAATCAGGATTGCAGTTTTTTAATTAAATTAAACAACCCCAAATACATTAAAATGTTGCAAAGTGATAGAAATTGGGCATATTTCCAAAAACTGTCTGTGAAGGCATTTGGCTTGAGTAAATTATTGAAAATCCAAGTCAGAGATTTCTGTAAGCTTGACGCAAATTCATAATGTTACTTAAAATTGGACACAGAATGAGTTGTTTCTCTTTTTTACATACTCAACAAACATTAAAAGAAAGCCCATCTTCTTCATCATGTTGTGCTAGGTATCAGGTATGAAGAGAAAAATGAAAACAAAAACAAAAACACACAGCCTTTGCTTTCACAGTGCAACTATATATTAACCTAAAACACTCAAAAACGGGAAGTTTTGATACATTTAACAAAGGCAGAGTGGAAAGTGTTAATATTTATTATAGTACCTGATCTAGACTTGAAGATCTGAGAAAGACCCTTGAGGAAGAAATATAGGAGATAAGATTTATGAGTTGTTTAGTAGCAGGCAAAGGGATTAGCTTGTGTAAAGTCCTTGTGGTCAGAAGGATACAAAGTAGTACAAGAACACAAAGAAAGTTGTGTTTACTGAATCTTGGAAGGCAAGGACTTAGAGGCTAGTGTAGAGAATTTAGTCAAAGATATTAAGTATTCCATTAAGGACCTTAAGAGCAAAGGGAAGTCATTGAGGATTTAAATATGAAAGTGGTATGATCTTTGCATTTTTTAAAAATATTGCTTTGTTAAAGCAATAAATACAAAGAATGTGATACAAAAGGCAAATGGTGATAATCGTAGTAAAAGATAATGGTCTGGACTTAGCTGGTGGAAGAGTTGAAAAAATAAGGGTGAGTCAAAAAATATTTCAAGAGAAAAGCTGGAAGATGGGATGTGGATTTAATATTGAAATGGATGATAAAATGGAGACATGGTGTTCACTGCTGGGCTTGGTGACTTCAAGATGTCTTTGAGACATAAAAATGCAGATAGATGTCAGAGAATACAGGTAGATATATGGATCTCGAGGGCATAGTAGAGGCAAGGGTTGAAGATGGATGGTACTGAACAGAATAAGGAAAGCAAAAAAAGGAAGACAGACTGAGGCTAAGGCATGGGGAAAAGCTAATATTCATAACTGGCTAGAAAATGATGAGTCTGCAAAGAAAGTTAGAAACCAGTGAGGATGTTTTAAAAAGTGATTGTTGTAAGATCTGGAGAAAACTGGAAAACTGTAAGCTTGGGAGCCAGAGTATGTGAAGACATCTATCTTAGAGAAAGACTGAGTGACAAGTCTATTATATCAGCAGAGAAGGAATAAAGGAGGTAAAACGAAACTTCTGACATGAAAGGTTTTGGTAAATTGGGAATTTCCTATCGGGTTGCTTTTCTTTTTCTAACCTCCAGGAATTAGGAGGTGAGGTTATCTGTAGAGGGAAGAGGTGGTGGGAGGATGAATGATCAGAAATTTGAGAATAGAGGTGGTTTGCAATGGTCCTCTGGATATTTAGGTGAGGGAGTTGCCCCAGGAACCAATAGGAATTGCCTTATATTACTGATAGTACCTTCTGCCCTCATATATATGATCCCTGCAGCTGTAATCAGCACATTGGTGGATGCAAAGAGAAATGAGTTCATTTAAGACAGACAGTTCTCCATATGGGTGCAATGAGGCATTGGAAAAGCAAGGGGTTTAGGATATGAGTAAGATGGCAGAGAACTTAATCAGTCTGATGAAAAGAAAGAGTTGATGGATTCAAAGAAAATAGAAAAATCATTGGACTAGAGACCATGATGATTCTAATCTCTGTGATTTTTATGATTCTCTAACTTATTTTTCTTATCTTTTAGAGCTGTAATGTTTTATTTTTATTGTTTATGAGAAAAAAGTAATCATGTAATAATGAGGTAATATTTTACAGATTATGAACATTGTGGTGGAATAACTAAGTCATAATTTTATGTGTTAGCACCTAATTATCTTGGAATACTCAGTGTCTTTTAGGTCCTAAACACCTGACTTCTGCCTGTCTGTCTTATATATTTATCTATTCATGTATCCATTTGAAGATAGTTACCCCAAAGAGACTATGAAAGTAATGCTTTGCTTTGTAATAACTTACAATGAAAGAGAATGTAAGAAAAGAATATATATATACGTAACTCATTTTGCTAATACAACATTATAAAATCAATTGTATTTCATTAAAAAAGCAAAAATAATGCTTCAGAGTTAAATTTCTAATATAATTTCCTCATATTTTCTAAATATACAAACAGAAAGGATTCCAGGAACACAAATCACTATTAAGTGCAACTGCGCCTTTTTTAATATAGTTTTATTAGGGCCACCACTTGTTTTTCCCATTCATTTTTTCCCCCCTTCTTCCTTTCTAAGTAATAACTGAATGGTAAACCTGAAATTTCATGCTATGTTATGTTTAACCCCTGGCAAATTGTTACATTCTGAGCAGATGTTTTAATTAGAGGTTTTTTAATGAATGGCGAAGTCTAAGACAGATCAATGAACACTTACTTAGAAAATGAAAATAAATATGTGATAATTAGTATAGGCAATGCAAAAACATTGAGTTTGGGTCTTCGGGTATCTTTAATGGCAAAGTACTTAGTTCTTTCTTTTCGGGAGGTGGGCTAGAGGGTGCACTGCTTTGAATAACAGAAGCTGCTGCAATAAATAGACTCAAAATACTTGATAATTCAAATGCATTTATAGAAGTATATTATTCATTTAATAGTTAAAGATCGGAGGTCTTAGATTTGGGGTGGCTTTCCCCTATATGGTTTCAGGGACCCAAGCTTTTTCTACTTTGTTGCTCTGCCATCTTTTAGGGTCACAAGTTTTTATTTTATTCTGCATCTGGAAAATAAGAAGAGCATGAGGAGGACTTTTTAAATTCACTTCTTTTCAAGCCTTGACTCAGAAATGACCTTTCTAGTCCATTCATGTCTGTTTGGCTAAAGCTCATTGATATGACTCTACCCAGCTGGAGTCAGCTGGGAAGTATAAAGTTTTGTCAGTAACATTATATTATCAGAACAAATAGAGGTATATCTTCAAGTAGAATTCCAAATTTGCATAAACAAAAAAAAAACAAAACACAGAAACACAAATTTCCGTTTGTGGAGAGCTGACTTGATCTGCATCTCCTAGGCCCTCAGTGATTATGTGTTCTGCTTTTAGAGAATCTTATTGGGAAATTCTAAGAATTACTGCTCTACAAGATTAAACCAATTAATAAGTACATTTGATTAATATACCAACTATATTTATAATTGCTGAAGTAGCACTGTCACACAATGCTCCTGTTCAAAAAGCCTTATGAGATGGAATTATCGTTCCACTTTACTAGAAATAAGAGCCTGAAAATGTTTTAGAAAGCTTTTTAGGTTCTTCAAAATATCTATTTTAACAGTACTATGGTTATATATAAATGTTAACTATATTTATCTATACCTTTCTTTCCATCTATCTATTATCTAAGAGGGTCCAGTGTCAGGATTCACTCAGTATATATTTACCACATAGGTTTTCTCAAGGAGCTGTTCTATTTTTTCTTTTACAAAAAATTCCATTAGGGTAAAAATAGATGCATCCTTTTTTCCTATATAAAATTATATTCTCCCTTGCTTTGATCACACACATTTAATCTATACATAAAGGCTTTTTCCTAATTTTTCAGCAAGAAATTTCTTTTGAGTATGTAATATGTGTCAAGTACTGTGCTAGGTGTTAAGAATACAAACAGCAAAAATATCCTGCTCTGCTCCTATTTTCAAGGAGGTGGGGAGAGAGAAACAGGGGGTACAGAGAAGGCGATGGGGAGACAGAGAGGGAGAGAGAGGAGAAAGCAGTGTTGACAATACACAGTGTCTTAAGTGTGGAGATGCAAATACTGTAGGAGTTTAAGTGAGTGGTGAGGGCATGGATCATAGAGGAAGGCACATAACTCCACTTCCGGAGCCAGAGAAAACTCCAGGGAGGTGGTAACACCTGCTGTGGAGGTGAGTAGAGCAGAGAGGAATTACTAAAGCTATGTGGAAAGAGAAGAGCATGTCTCAGGAAAAGTGAGCAGAGAATGGACAATCTCACTTAAGACACTGGATCATATTCTCTCTTACTGTGAGATTGTCCATTCTCTGCTCACTTTTCCTGACGGAGAAGGCAATGGCACCCCACTCCAGTACTCTTGCCTGGAGAATCCCATGGATGGAGGAGCCTGGTGGGCTGCAGTCCATGGGGTCGCTACCAGTTGGGCACGACTGAGCGACTTCACTTTCACTTTTCACTTTCGTGCATTGGAGAAGGAAATGGCAACCCACTTCAGTATTCTTGCTTGGAGAATCCCAGGGACGGGAGAGCCTGGTGGGCTGCCGTCTATGGGATTGCACAGAGTTGGACACGACTGAAGCGACTTAGCAGCAGCAGCAGCAGCAAGACACCGGAAGTTATTAAACAGGTAGCGAGTAGAGAAAGGGGGAATCTAGTGACAACTGAGACTGAAAGGCAGCCGAATCCTGGAGCATTCTTCTATTAACGACAATTTACTTACCTATTCGGGGGCCTCACATGGTCTGAGTGCTTCAGCATCTCTGGGTTTGCCTCCCTGTCCTCCATCGACTCTGCAGGAATTTGTATGTCTTTGCAGCAACATTGTTTGGTTTTCAGTGAAAGTCCCAAGTGCCCAGGTGGTTTTTCTCCTCCCCCTGTTCTGTGATGTTCAGTTTAACTCAGTTCAGCCTGTTTCTGGGTCATTCTACTTTGAGATGCAGGTGTATCTGAGAGCAGAAATTGTCACCAAAGAATATAAATGGGATTTCAATAAACGAGATCCACTGTTCAGTTTCTGCTGTAAAGCAAGTAGCACAAACTGATTAACGTTCAAAACGAAAAAGAATCTTTCTTCCCCTGACACATTGTGGCAGACCTAAGCTCTGGGAAATCATGTTCATACATTCGCCTGGTCTTGAACTGTTTCCAGTTCGGTGGTGGAGACAGCCCTGCAAACACACAGTGTGAGAGGAGGTGAGCTCAGGGTATTTCTATTCCGCCATTTTGGCTGATCTCCAGCAATTAAAACAAACAAAGAACCCGTATAATGTAACCGCATTGAAATGTAAGTGGTTTTGAAATGGATGGAATCAAAGTGCTTGAAAGCCTGGGGGTGGGGGCAATCTTCACCAAAGAGTGTGCAGGTGAGGACTAGAGTAGGAAGTGACCCCAGAATAAAAGTCACTAGCATTCTTGCCCTTTATTCATTTTTCTAGCAGAGACTTCAATTTTAAAATCTTGATAGGTATGAGCTCATAATGTATTGGGAACATTGACTTTTTTATACTATTGACTAAATCCCATTTTATTTTTGGCTTCATAAATTTACTTTTAATGGCTTTGACCTGGACAATGCTTTAACTTTTATTCTAGATTTTCAAACTTCTGTTTCTAAGGTAATTAAGTCAAAGATCTACCTGGAAGATATTTGGGTGAATAATGTGTGGTGATGATCTAATTTTTTTCTCTAAACTCTGAACTAAAAGCAACAAGGCCACATAATAAATAATCCATTCCTTCTTTATCCTTTGAAAAGAATTTTTTATAGCTTATTAAATTATTACATAAATTTATTATAGTTTGACTCTGGGGTGTTCTGTTCAAAAGACATGCTTTGTTCGGTTTCCTACAGCTTTATTTTACTATCAGGTTGTTTCAAATTGCTATATTGCTCTCATTTTTCAATATTTAACTAGTTATTTTCATATTTGTTTATCTAATGATATTAAAACAAAAAAATACTCAGAGCAACTTAAATTGGAACTTGTATGTTTTATTTATAAATAAGATAACATAAACTTTCTTTAAAGGCTATTAAGTCCCTTGCATTTATTTTTTTTTAGAGAAATGCAACTTTTTAAAGATTTTGTTTTTATAAAACTTTTTTTCTCTTCACTATACCCTAAGTTTTTTATATCTTTCTTAAACACAATTTTTAAAGATGAGGTTATTTGACTGCTAAATTGTTATTTTATTTTTATTACTGTATTGAAATATTCCAATTGTAAACAGTATTAAAAATAAAAGTATTAAAATGATAATTTGATTAACTTGATTAGATAATTTGCTACTTTTCAAACTGAAAATATTTTATCCATCTAAGATCTGTAAACGACCCTGGATTTTATCTTCCCAATAACCTAATATAAAAAAAGAGGGCATAGTAATAGAGATTTTCCAGAGATTACATGCTAGTTAGTTGCAGACCCAATATTCAGCTGAAACCAGTTCAATACTAATCTTGTTTAGTAAACCATTGGACTGACATTAGAGAATCTATATCAAAGCTATTGCTATAATTTACTTAGATGTTTATTCTTTCGTAAGCTGGGGATAAAAGATGTTTGTGAGGAATAAATGGGACCATGCATACACAGTACTCATATGCTGGATATACAGGAACATTCAATAAGTGTTTACTGTTATTAGTAATAATATCAACAGTGGGGATTGATTGGGCCATATTTGTAATTAGAGATATAATTCAACAACTTTTTTTCTAAGTTTTAAAGTTTTTTTTTTTTTTTTAACATAGACCATTTTTATAGTCTGCATTGAATCTGTTATGTTGTTGCTTCTGTGGTTTATGTCTTGGTGCTTTGCTGTGACGGATGCGGCATCTTAGCTGCCTGGAGTGAAATGAACTAAAAGTCGCTCAGTCATGTTGTGTCCGACTCTTTGTGATGCATGGACTATACAGTCCATGGAATTCTCCAGGCTGAATACTGGAGTGGGTAGCCTTTCCCTTTTTTAGGAACTCTTCCTAACCCAGGGATCAAACCCAGGTCTTCCACATTGCAGCTAGTTGGTAAAAAATCTGCCTACAATGCGGGAGACCTGGGTTTGATCCCTGGGTTGTGAAGAGCCCCTGGAGAAGGGAAAGGCTACCCATTCTAGTATTCTGGCCTGGAGAATTCCATGGACTGTATAGTCCATGGGGTCACAAAGAGTCAGACACGACTGAACGATTTAGCTCCCTGATCAGGGATCAAACCCTCACCTCCTGAACTGGAGGGCAAAGTCTTAACCACTGGACTGCCAGGGAAATCCCCCAAAACCTTTAAAATTAGCAATTTCCTCCCCAGTATGTGACATTTTGAAGAGGTTAATAATTGTAAATGACATTTTCAAATTTTAAATGTTATTCAGATTCTTTCCTTATGAATGAAAGTTGAACTTCTAATCTGAGAAAATGGAACTGATGAAATGGAGAATAAAATCATCCTGGGTGTTTTAATAAGTGACATCATCTAAATAATTCTCAAAAGTTGGCTTGATGTTTCTTTTGTAATATTTTCAAAGATTTTAAATTTATACATTTTAGGAGCTGAGGGTACTGAGATAAATAACACTGAGAGCCTTAATAAATAAAACAAGGCCCACTGTTTTGATGCAACTGGCTAGGGAAAGCTACCGATCATTCAGGAAAGCCACTGAGTGGTTAAACAGACAGTTGGGATCTTTTGAGCTGAGTTCATTGACGGAAGAGTGGAGATGAAGAGAGACCCAAGGAGGTGAAACTGGTTTTATTTTTCTTCTGTGTTCAGAGCTGATGGCATCACATTGCCTTGTCTGTCAATGCTGAATCAAACTGACAGCATAGTCTGTGTTCCCTGCGTTTCTCTTGTTTGACACTGGTCTTTCATTGATTTGTCATCTGAAACACTGACCAGGACTGTTAACTCTGTAACTGCTATTATTAACAATGCAAAAATTATTGCTTTTATAAAACAAAGCAATAGAAAAAAGTACAGCTTTATTTTCATTTAGGGAAAGGCAATGTAGGAGTGTTGGTTTAAAAAGAATTAACACACACACACACACACACACACATATGTGTATATGTAATTTAGAAAGACGGTAGTGATGATCCTATATGCAAGGTAGCCAAAGAGACACAGATGTAAAGAACGGACTTTTGGACTATGTGGGAGAAGGTGAGGGTGGGGTGATTTGAGGGAATAGCACTGAAACATGTATATTACCGTATGCAAAATAGATGACCAGAGGGAGTTGGGTGCTTGAAGCAAGGCACCCAAAGCTGGTGCTCTGGGACAACCTAGAGGGATGGGGTGGGGAGGGAGGTGGAGGGGGGTTCAGGATGCGGGACACATGTATACCCATGGCTGATTCATGTCAGTGTTTGCCAAAACCATCACAATATTGTAAAGTAATTAGCCTCCAATTAAAATAAATAATTTTCAAAAGAATTCATATGAAATAATGTCACTTGCAGCAATGTGGATGGACCCAAAGAATATCATACTAAGTGAAGAAAGAAAAACAAATATTGTATGATATCAGTTATACTTGGAACCTAAAAAAAATGATACAAAAAGAACTTATTTACAAAACAGAAACAGACAGATTTCAAAATCAAACTGCTGCTGCTGCTGCTAAGTCACTTCAGTCGTGTCCGACTCTGTGTGACCCCACAGACGGAAGCCCACCAGGCTCCCCCGTCCCTGGGATTCTCCAGGCAAGAACACTGGAGTGGGTTGCCATTTCCTTCTCCAATGTGTGAAAGTGAAAAGTGAAAGTGAAGTCGCTCAGTCATGTCCGACCCTTAGCGACCCCATGGACTGCAGCCTACCAGGCTCCTCCATCCATGGAATTTTCTAGGCAAAATCAAACTAGTGGCTACCAAATGGGAAGCTTGGTGGTGAGGGAGAGATTATATTACATTAGGGTAAGCATATATATACTACTATATATATTAATAAAATAGGTAATCAGTAAGGGCCTACTGTATAGCACAAGGAACTTTGCTTGATATTCTGTAATGACCTACATGGAAAAAGAATCCAAAAAAGCATAGGTATATGTTTATGTGTAACTGAGTGACCTTGTACACCTGAAATTAACACAACATTGTAAATCAAGTATACACCAATATAAAATAAAAATTAAATAAGAAAGATAAAAAATAAAAAGAGCTGTTGGAAATCTCTGTTGACATTCATAAAAACACATCTTTAAAACTTATATAAATAAATACATAAAACACATATTTATGTGTACATACACATGCACAGGGCTTCCCTGGTGGCTCAGATGGTAAAGAATATGCCTGCAGTCCAGGAGACTCAGGTTCGATCCCTTGGTCCAGAAGATTCCTTGGAGAAGGGAACTGCTACCCATTCCAGTATTCTTTCCTGAAGAATTTCATGGACAGAGGAGCCTGACAGTCTACAGTCCATGGGGTCACAGAGAGTAGGACATGACTGAGTGACTAATGCACACACTCTAACACGGGAAGGTCTTTAAGATTGTTTTTGCTCCAGAACAGTACAGACTAAGTTTGATTATGGAGGCAACTCTGTAGAGCATTAAGAACACGTAATTTAAAGACATGCTTAGGTGCAGAAACTGGTCCTTGCCCTGCTCCCTGGGTGATCTCAGGCAGGTTATTTAATCTCTCTAAATCTCAGTTTTCTCACTGGAGTAATAACAGTTTCCTCACTGTCTTGTTGTTAGGATTAAGGGAGACAGTGTGTCTGCTTCCTAGTAGGCCACTCATTTTACATGTTCTTTAATATCTATAAAAAATTGTATTTTCTTGAACTTTTTAATTTATTACCTTGAATCTGTTTTAAGAATTATTTTTTTAAATTATAATATGAAGCTGATTCTAATTAGGGCATTAGGGAGTACTGGTCAAGGACATGATGTACTTTTACCTTTATCATTTCAATTTATTATTTTTTTTAGACAATGATCCAATTATTCTGAGAAGACAAGCAATTGAATAAGAATGAAAAGGGAAAGAGAAATGTGACTATAGGAGGGAAAACTTTATTTTTTTGATAAATGTGATAACATTCTTATGACGTTAGATTGTATGATTCTGTTTGCACCAAGAAAGTCAGACAGGTAGTTGGGAGTTTGGTTTTACATTTACATTGGTTTCACATACATTTTAATTCTATAGGGTTGTGTAAAACATGTAGCTTGAAATAATAATTTTCTATTTGGTAAATATCGAGGAAAGACAGAGATCAGTCCTGGGTGTTCATTGGAAGGACTGATGCTAAAGTTGAAACTCCAATACTTTGGCCATCTCATGCAAAGAGTTGACTCACTGGAAAAGAGTCTGATGCCTGGAGAGATTGGGGGCAGGAGGAGACGGGGACGACAGAGAATGAGATGGCTGGATGGCATCACCGACTCGATGGACATGAGTTTGAGTGAACTCCGGGAGTCGGTGATGGACAGGGAGGCCTGGCGTGCTATGATTCATGGGGTTGCAAAGAGTCGGACAGGACTGAGCAACTGAACTGAACTGAACTGAACAGATTTGGCAAATATCGAGGAAAGACATGGTATATGAACAAATGTTACAATTGTGGAAGGTGATTATAGACAATTCCCTAGATTTATGAAGAACTTGGATTACAACAAGGCTGAGAATGGCTTTCAGGTACTGGGAAAGCACACTTTACCTTCCTGCTGAGACGAGTTTTAATGCCCGTGGATGCTTCAGATTTGGGAGGCCTGTGTGATGGAGCTTTATTGTGAGTCCCTGGAACAGTGCTACCTTTCAAATTTAGCTTTTTCCTTTTCGTAGCTTAGTATATTATTATTATGATTCTTTTTTATTTCTGTTTTCTAATCCTTCTTTAAACCTTCTGTGGTGGGTATGTCATTACATTCTTAGTTACGTCTGACTCTTTGCTACCATGTAGACTGTAGCTTGCCAGGCTTCCCCGTCCATGGAATTTTCCAAGCAAGAATACTGGAATGGGTTGCCATTACCTTCTCCAGGGATCTTCCTGACCCAGGGATTTAACCTGCATCTCTTATGCCCCCTGCATTGGCGGGTGGGTTATTTATCACTAGCATAGGTATTGTCTTCAAAATTTCAAATATGATAGAGTTCACATTAAGGTTAAGTAAAGTGTATGTTTGTGAACTTTCAAGATTGCCCCTTGAAAGACAGAGTACTTTCAGAATAATCACTATACATTTTTAGAAAGTATGTGTTAGGTTGGCCAAAAGATTTATTCAGGTTTTCCATAAGAAGCTATGGAAAAACCCAAATAAACTTTGTGACCAAACCAATAATAGAAGTTTACTGTGTTGTAATCTAGGCTCAGGATTTGATCTTCTGCTCCAGGAGTATAACAATTCTGATGGATGAATGAACTGGGAGGTTTTGTTAAAAGCATGTGTTGCTATGGTGATTTACATGTTTCTGAACAAAAACATGTAGGATGTGATTGACTCCTTCAATAAGAGAAGGTCAAAGAGAAGGTCAGGCCAAGTCTGTGTTTCACTAACAAAGAGAAAGGTGGCATAAAAAATAAATTTCATAGATGATGAATGAGTACAACCTATGAAACTAAACGAAAGCTTTAATTTATTTTGATCCTTAAAATAAGTGTATCAAATATTATTTTCATCCCCATGATTCTAATAATTAGTTAATAATGTTTCTGTGTATACATGAGTTGGCTGGATGTGAGTGAATGCAGTGTTGAATTCATTGCAGTGAGTTCGATGGATTCATTGAATCCATTGAATGGAATGTTGTTATCACAACCAAGCTGTCCCTCCTGACTCCATGCCCACACTTAGCATTTTAGCCCATCTTGTTCACCATCTCCAACTTTATCCTTCTAGGGCTGCCTGCAGTCCTTCCCGTTCCAAACCTTTCATGACACCCCCATGAAGTCACATCGGTCAGCCCCGGCATTGTCTCCTTCTCCTCTCTCAGGTGTGCCCCCTTTCCCTTGGTGTCTTCTACAGATTGTTCAAGTCCCACCATTTGCTGCCTCTTCACAGCTGGAAAGGACCCCACCATTTCTGCCTCTGGTCCTACTGTTTGTTGCTTGTGCTCCTTAGACACTAGGGCAGTTTGGCCACTTACTACATACTTTTGAACTGTTGCTTAACTTCTTTTGGCCTCAGTTACATTATCTGTGAAGGAAATAAATTGGATCACAGTCAGATTAAATTGGCAACATTGCTTGATCTTGACCACTCAACTCTGCCATTTGCTGACATAAATAATATGTAGATGGATGAGCTTGACTGTTCCATAACTGAGTCACTTTGCTGTACACCTGAAACTAACACAACATTGTAAATCAACTCTCCCCAACAAAAAATAAAATAAAATATCAAAGAACCAAACAGGCTATGGACCAGAGTTAGCCTATTAGTCATATACTCAAACCCAAAGTCTCCTTTCAGTGATAAGATTTTATGAGAAAATAGAAAGCCATTTCTATTCCCAGCATCAAAGGGCTGAAGTCTCCCCTCACAGTGTAGCTTCATTAGATACTACCCTAGTTCATTGTCACTGATGATGATGGATAGTTTTGGTCCTACAGTCTTTCCCAGCACATTTCTCCTGGTGCAGGCATCTCAGCACATATTCTGTCAATGTAGTAAATGCAGAGGACTCCTTCTCCCAGATTCACAGCAGGTCATTCTGACCAGAGCATGAACCGAGTACGACCTTGTCATCAATCTCCTCCATAATCCTTTCTGTAGGTCAAATTAAATGTGATAGTACACTCAGCAATCCTTTTGCTTCCTGAAATATTACAATAGGGTAATGTAAGCAGTATTCCTGCAACTCAATAAACAGTGTTGTTTGGATGACTAATTAATATAAGGAGTGCACAAAACATACAATCTTTTCTGACACTTTCATACAAAAAATGATCTTTCAGAAATCTCCATATCCTTTTTCAACCAATGATAAAGTTTACAGCTCACTGGAAGAATGCATCAATAAAAGTAGCCAATCTTAGATTCAGTGACCCCTGGCTTGATGTACATTTTGTTTCAGTAGAAAAATGAAGAAGGTTGGGGGAGACCATCATTTTATTTTGCTTCCCCATGAGAACTACTCTCATTCATCTCTGATCTAGCATTAATTAGCACTTTGTGACGGCTGTCTGTCCTATTCAAGATGGCCATGCTCCCCAAGCCTGAGTAATTTTTTGAATGAAGTTACTAAGTGTTGCCGCTAGAACACTCATAAAACAACAAATCCCTGTGGATCTTTGCCTCATTATTACTGCAGTTATCTTTCAAATCTTTGTGTTAAAGAGTCCTAATTATCTGGCTGTAGTCTCACCTTTAAAAGTGTAGTCCTATATCTAGAGTAGTCTTATCATTGTTATGACTTGAAACTCATTTGGTGGTTTCTTTATACTTGTATCCTATCTGACTTTCATTTCCTTAATAAGAAGTGTTGGCGTTTCATATCAGGCTCTCTCAATGTACCTGTTCCCCTTTTTCCTCCAAAATTTCCGGTTTTCGTTGTCTGTACTGCATCAAATTTCTTTACATGTCCACTGCTTAGAAACTTTGCTTTTTATCTGTCTGGATCTGTATTCACTAATATGGAACTGGTCTGCCCAGAAAACATGAGTTTGAATTCCTCTTTTCAGTCTATTGGATAAATGCTGGGACCCCTGAAGTGAAAATTATCTGAAGCATTGCAAAATTTTGATCTAGATATTTGGATCACAGTGTAATATACTTACCATCAATATAATATTTTTTTCTTCTTGTCACTCCAAATTCTTAGCTGGATATAAAGAAATTGATTTCTAAGCAAATATGATCTTGACTTTGTAGGTTAGAAAATAATTGTTCTCATCACAGAATTCCTTACTTCGTGCGTGTGTGTGTGCTCAGTCATTCACTTGTATCCAACCCTTTGCGACCCCATGGATTGTAGCCCACCAGCCTCCACCAGGCTCCTCTGACCATGGGATTTTCCCAGCAAACATCCTGGAAAGGGTTGCAATTTCCTCCTCCCAGTTCTCACTCTGCAGAAAGTCACTTTCACAATTATTTTAAATCATCAGCTGTCCTTCTTTCTTTCAGTGTTTTACTTGTCAGAACCCCTGAACAACCATGAATTTCAAAGTTAATAAGCAGAACCATTCTCAGCAGAGAGCACTCCCAAGAAGAACAAGCAGTTCTGTAATTACAGTCTTGGTGATGATCAGTCAACCTAGTTGTCAGGAACATACCTTTGTATCATGTGATGTGTATGCCAAGATTTGCCATATTTGATGTACCCTCCTGCTCATTCAACCTTGAAATCCTGCAGTTAGCCTCAAATCCTTCTCCCTTTCAGTTGGTATGTATTAGCCAATAAATTCCATCCCTTTTATCTCCAAAATAGCTCTCAAACCTATGCCTTCCTGTTCATTCCTAGTACTTGCTCAAAAAGAGTATCTATTGAGGGTTGCCTATGACCAACCTTGATAGTATATTAAAAAGCAGAGACATTACTTTGCCAACCAAGGTCCATCTAGTCAAGGCAATGGTTTTTCCCGTGGTCATGTATGGATGTGAGAGTTGGACTGTCAAGAAGGCTGATCGCTGAAGAATCGATGCTTTTGAACTGTGGTGTTGGAGAAGACTCTTGAGAGTCCCTTATACTGCAAGGAGATCCAACCAGTCCATTCTAAGGGAGATCAATCCTGGATGTTCATTGGAGGGACTGATGCTAAAGCTGAAGCTGCAATACTTTGGCCACCTCATGCGACGAGTTGACTCACTGGAAAAGACTCTGATGCTGGGAAAGGTTGGGGGCGGGAGGAGAAGGGGACGACGGAGAATGAGATGGCTGGATGGCATCACCGACTCTGTGGACATGAGTTTGAGTGTACTCCGGGAGTTGGTGATGGACAGGGAGGCCTGGCGTGCTGTAATTCATGGGGTCACGGAGAGTCGGACACGACTGAGCGACTGAACTGATCTGAACTGATGTGATAGTCACTTTTTCAGGAGTTGGAGACACAGCTATGAAAAGAATCAGCATTTGCCTGAGAGGGCTTCCATTCTTACTGGGCATTTCATTATGTCTTGCTTTAATGACAACATTCATCTTAAGCTGTCAGTCTCCTCCCTCTGGAATCTATTCCTATGCTAGCACCAAAGTTGTCCCCGGATCATGTGACATCTCAAATTTGGATGACTCTTTATCAGCAGCTTTGTAAATGCCAAGCACTGTAGCCTGGAGTGCTCTTTAAGGGCTGAGCCACTCCCACCGCTGTTCTCCAGTCCCCCTGGGCTAAATGTTGCTGTAAGAATCGGCTGCAATAGAGTTTTCACTGCTTTCTGTGACTTTGCTCTAGTGCTTACAATTCTACACTCCATTTCCACCTGAAGAATCTCTGTTCCACTCTGTGAAGGGAGTTGTCTTTGCCCTCACAGTTAATTTCTTCATCTGTAACCTATAGAAAAGTTGTGAAACACTCTTTCAAAAAGGTAGCAATTACAGAGTTCAATTTATTCTTATACTTTTTCAATACAATATCATATTAGTTTTGGATATACAGCATAGAGATTCAATATTTTTATACATTAATAAATGATCGCCACAATAAGTCTAGTTACAATCTATCACCATACAAAGTTATGACAATGTTATTGACTATATTTTCTAAGTTGTATATTACATGTCTATGGCATTTATTTTTTTTACCATTTTTTAATTTTTATTTTTGAACCAATTCAATATAATTAAGATTTATACAATTTCACACAACAGTAAGATACAAATTCTATTCAAGTTCTCATAGATTGTAAACTAGAGGACACTGGAACATATCCAGGGACGTGAACAAGATACAAAAATGAAATGTTTTTCATTTCCCAACATCACTCCCATTAGATAATCAGCATCTTGAAGGGAGAAGATACACTTTTTTTGTACTAAAGAGTAGTTTGCTGAATAAAGGCAGAAATAAATGGATGAAGTACACAAGAGATTCTGTGCTTTCATATTAAAAAAATGCTTATAGGAATATCGGTATTACTTTAAGAAAATTGCATATGCAGTTTTCTCTTATTTACCTTGTCGAATATGACCAACGTTGGATAAATGGGTCTCAATGGCAAAATCAAGTGAAACCAAAGGCGAGAAAAAAAAATGTCATTTAAAATCTTATATTGATACAAAGTACTTATTTAGTTCCAATGATTTTACTATCTAGACAGAACTTAAAACAGCATTTTAGGACTTCTGGTATCATTTAGTACAGTTGTCTGAAAAGAATAACATCCTTTTAGAAGGGAATAACCTTAGCAATACAAAATCTTACATCATTCTTTAATGCTTACTTTGCAGAATTTATGGTCTCTCTAAGAAAGACTTAATATTATGCAAAAGAGTAATGTTTCCAGAACTACCTGAAAGTAAGCATATAAGATAAATCCAGAGGCAGAGTTTAAGTTATGCATATACTTGTATCCACTCTTCTTTAAAGGTTCTTTTCCCATATAGGTCATTACAAATATTGCATAGAGTTACCTGTGCTATATAATAGGTCCTTATTAGTTGTATATTATTTATAGCAGTGGGCGCTAGTGACAAAGAACTCGCCTGCCAATGCAGGAGACAAGACACGTGGGTTTGATCCCCTGGAGAAGAGCATGGGAACCCACTCCATTATTCTTTCTGAGACAATCCCATGGACAGATGGAACCTGGCAGGCTACAGTCTATAGAGTCGCAAAGAGTCAGACACGACTGAAGACTTAGCACGTATGCACACATATATAGTAGTGTGTGTATGTCAATCCCAATCTTCCAGTTCATTCCTCCCTAAGAAACAATCTTAGGGACTTCCCTGGTGGTCCAGTGGTTAATTAAGATGGTCCCCTTCCATTGCAGGGGTCGTGGGCTTGATGCCTGATTGAGGAACTGGGATCCCACATGCCATGTGGGGTAGCCCCCCAAATTGGAATAATTTATATAAAACATCTTTATTTTAAAAAAGAAAGAATCTCAGCAAAAGACAGTTAAGATATTGGCCCATGTAAACAAATATTTGTGAATACTTCTCAAATTGAAGAGGTACAGGGAAGCAAAGAAGAGTGTAAACAGGTTTTGAGCAAATATTAAAGAAAATCCTCATGATATCAAAGACATTTGTTGTCTGATGAGTAGATATTTGTAAAAATGTATACACATTCCTAAAATTTTCAACCTGTTGGTACAATGGCAAGCAAAATCCAATACCACAATTCAGGAAAGTATAAATGTATGTGTGTGTATGGATTCACTATATACTATTCATATATATATATATATATATATGCATTCACTATGATATTAATAACCTAAGGTCTGATTCTTCCCAGTCATGCAGAACCTGGGATATTTAGAAAATAACCCACACGTCTACCTTTCTATAACACTTCTTTGTGACTTTATGGCATATTTAATTACCATCTTAGGAACTGTCCACAGAAGACAGAGGAAAGAAAAGATAGCTGAAGGTTGCAGTGCAAATGTTAGAGTCTCTGATGGATGAAACTTGCTTGTCATTTGACACAGAGGCTGTAACACAGGGAAACTGAACAATAGCTTCTATGTGGAGGTGTGATATGTTCTTTCTGACTGAATTTTGCATAAAGGTCAACATCCTTTGTTTATAATTTTTTTTCACAAGCATCCAAACCCCTGAAACTATCAGCTTTATCCTACTTATTTTCCTTTTCCTCTCTCACTTTGATTGAAGGATTTAATGAACTTTCCCTTCTACCTTCAGAATGTTTATAATAATTTGAACACTGACTTTCTCCCTTGGTTAAAAATGATTGGTGCTCGAAATAATGTGTCTTAAAATGATAATAAACAGCAATACTACTTGAAAAGAAATTTAAGGCAACTCCAAAGAGTTGATAGATTTATAAGATAAGAATGCTTGCTATTATATCATTAAAATATTATTTAGATAGTCATAACAAAATATTAGGAACATATGAAAAATATGACACTTGAACAAAAGTAAAAGTGATAGTTTTTACTTCTCAGATAGCTACAGAATAGTTTATTTACTTTTTTTTTCAGTGATACTAGAATAAGAAAAATTATACAACTACATTCCTTCTTTGTGAGAAAATGTTGTTTCTTAGGGCTGTTAGAATTATGGTTGACCCTGGAACAACGCTGGGGTTAAGCACGAGCCCCACATGTTTGGAATCCTGAATGTAACTTTACAGTCTGCTCTCAGCACCCATACTTCAGCATCCATGGATTCAACCCACTTCGGACCCTGTAGTATTGTAGTATGTATTTAGTGAAAACAAACTCCATATAAGTGGACCTATGCAATTCAAGCCCATATTATGCAAAGGTCCACTGTAGTTAGTCTTTGATCTGTTGGTAATGGAATTATTGTGTAGTTATCATTTTGGTATATCTTAACCCCATATGCAATTGTAGATCTTCATGCTCCAAAACAGTCTCAATATTTTTGAGAGTGTTGCTGCTGCTGCTGCTGCTGCTAAGTCACTTCAGTCGTGTCCGACTCTGTGTGACCCCATTGACGGAAGCCCACCGGGCTCCCCCTTCCCTAGGATTCTCCAGGCAAGAAGACTGGAGTGGGTTGCCATTTCCTTCTCCAATGTGTGAAAGTGAAAAGTGAAAGTGAAGTCACTCAGTCGTGTCTGACCCCCAGCGACCCCCACCGACCCCATCTACCAGGCTCCTCCATCCATGGGATTTTCTAGGCAAGAGTACTGGAGTGGCTGGAATATCTAAAATGGGCTTATGAAACATGCAATACTTACTTCATGGTGTATTTTGCCATCATGTCTTTTCAGTTCCTTCTGGTATACTGCTTTGTCTTCCCATGCACCGTCCTCAATGCAGTGGAACCTAGGAAATTAGAAATCTCTTGCAAAGTGGGAAAGAAACCTATGCATTTCTATCATTACCCTCTATTTGAGTATTACTAAAAGTGTTTTATGGCATACACAGCTTTTAGTGAAATAGCTTTTTCAGATTTTAATAAAAAGTCTGACCTGTTTCTTCCCTAACTCCAAACTTAGCTGAGTTCATTGTGGAGCTCTATTTGGACGTATCTGAGTGACAGGGAATGGATTATGTTCTCAGTGGCTCCTCCTCACTGTTGACAAATGTTTAACTACTGGATTGAGCTCGTTGTGTCTAGATACCTCTTTCGTTAATGGAAGTTCTTTCCTATGAGGCTCTGTAGTGCCTCAAGCATGATGTACCTCAACTTCTCACCACATCTGATGGATCTCAGATTTTGGGGTCCTCTCCTGCCTATATTGTTTTGGAGTCAAGAGGCTCTAGAGATTCTTCTGATTTAGTTGTGTATTTTGTATTTGGTATAAATAGCTAAAATAACTATTGTACAGACCGCATGAAAGAATGTTTTCTTGAGTGGTGTAGAATTTGACCTTCCTGAAATTGTCATGATAGCCATCACAAGCAGAAAATGAGCAACTCAATGTTTCAGATATGATCTACTGGTAGAAGCATACAATGACCCTTGAATATTTGGGGTCAAATCATTTGACTGGTAAAATTTTCAATGTCAGTAGCTTATTTTAAAAAGTTACAAGAGTGTAGATGTAATTATAAAGTTGAAAAATGATTTTGAAAACTGAATCAGTTGGAAAAGTGAAAGTGTTAAGACACTCAATTGTGTCCAGCTCTTTTGCGACCCCATGGCCTGTAGCTTGCCAAGCTTCTCTGTCCATGGAATTCTCCAGGCAAGAATACTGGAGTGGGTTGCCATTTGCTTCTCCTGGAGATCTTCCTGACCCAGGGATTGAAGTCAGGTCTCCTGCACTGCAGGCATATTCTTTACCATCTGAGCCACCAGGGAAGAAGTAGGAGGTAACCTCTCAGTCATAGGATCAAATGATACAAATGCATTATTACTTATTCTCATTAATGCCCCCAAGATCCTTACAATAAACCTGCAATCTTTAAACAATACTTCTATGGTACCGCAGCATCATTCTATTTATACCCTATTAAAAACACCTTCTGAAAGAGACAGGAATACCAGACCACCTGACCTGCCTCTTGAGAAACTTATATGCAGGTCAGGAAGCAACAGTTAGAACTGGACATGGAACAACAGACTGGTTCCAAATAGGAAAAGGAGTACATCAAGGCTGTATATTGTCACCCTGCTTATTTAACTTATATGCAGAGTACATCATGAGGAATGCTGGGCTGGAAGAAGCACAGGCTGGAATCAAGATTGCTGGGAGAAATATCAATAACCTCAGATATGCAGATGACACCACCCTTATGGCAGAAAGTGAAGAGGAACTCAAAAGCCTCTTGATGAAAGTGAAAGAGGAGAGTGAAAAAGTTGGCCTAAAGTTCAACATTCAGAAAACTAAGATCATGGCATCTGGTCCCATTACTTCATGGGAAATAGATGGGGAAACAGTGGAAACAGTGTCAGACTTTATTTTTCTGGGCTCCAAAATCACTTTGGATGGTGATTGCAGCCATGAAATTACAAGACGCTTACTCCTTGGAAGGAAAGTTATGACCAACCTAGACAGCATATTAAAAAGCGGAGACATTACTTTGCCAACAAAGGTCCATCTAGTCAAGGCTATGGTTTGTCCAGTGGTCATGTATGGATGTGAGAGTTGGACTGTGAAGAAAGCTGATCATTGAAGAATTGATGCTTTTGAACTGTGGTGTTGGAGAAGACTCTTGCAAGGAGATCCAGCCAGTCCATTCTAAAGGAGATCAGTCCTGGGTGTTCATTGGAAGGACTGATGTTGAAGCTGAAACTCCAATCCTTTGGCCACCTCATGCGAAGGGTTGATTCACTGGAAAAGACTCTGATGCTGGGAGGTATTGGGGATGGGAGGAGTAGGGGATGACAGAGAATGAGATGGCTGGATGGCATCACCAACTCGATGGACATGAGTTTGAGTGAACTCCGGGAGTTGGTGATGGACAGGGAGGCCTGGCGTGCTGTGATTCATGGGGTTGCAAAGAGTCGGACATGACTGAGCGACTGAAAAACAGCTTGCTGGGAAATGGACATATTGATAATATTTGAACAGCAAATTCATGTCTTTTCCAGAATGTTTTTTATACAATGGAAAACCACTCTTATGTTGAGATTTGGGGTAATAGGGATTAATTGATGTGAGCAGGATTATTTTCCCATAATCCACCAAAGTTCATGGAAGTGGTGATCAATATGCTTTCTCCACATAAAACTGATGCCATTCATGACACTTTGCAGTTGGGGACTGAATGTTTATAAGAGAAGCAATATAACATATTGAGAAGTACATGGGATTTGGAGTCGCGGTTCAAAATACCTGCTCTGGGATCTTGGACACATCTTGGTATTTCATTAGTAAATAGAACATGTTAGTAACATTCATGTCACTGGGTTTAATCAAGAGAAAAAGAAGAGGCGTTTGAAGTCTTCCTTTTTTAAAAATGAATTGTTATCTGCTACGTTGAGAATGGGCCAGTACTGAGAATCATCCTAATCATTTAGTCTTTAAGTTGCATGTGACTCTTTGCAACCCCACGGACTGTAACAAGCCAGGCTCCTTTCTCCTTTACTATCCCCCACAGTCTGCTCAAATTCATGTACATTGAGTCATTGAGTGAGCTTCCTTCATAGCTCAGTTGGTAAAGAGCCTGCCTGCAATTCAGGAGACCTGGGTTCAATCCCTGGGTTGGGAAGATCCTCTGGAGAAGAGAAAGGCTATCTACTCCAGTATTCTGGCCTGGAGAATTCCATGTATGGTCAAGTCCATGGGGTTGCACAAAGTCGGACATGACTGAGCAACTTTCACATTCACTGAGTCACTGATGCTATCTAACCATCTCATACTCTGCCACCCCTTTCTCCTTTTTCCTTCAATCTTCCCTAGCATCAGGGTGTTTTCCAATTTGTCAGCTCTTCACATCAGGTAGCCAAAGTATTGGAGCTTCAGCATCAATCCTTCCAGTGAATATTCAGGACTGATTTCCTTTAGGATTGACTTGTTTGGTCTCCTTGATGTCCAAGGGACTCTTAAGAGTCTTCTCCATCTTCTCCACAATTCAAAAGCATCAGTTCTTCAGTGCTCAGCCTTCTTTACAGTCCAACTCTCACATCTGTACATGACTACTGGAAAAACTGTAGCTTTGACTATATGGACCTTTGTCAGCAAAGTGATGTCTTTGCTTTTTAATACACTGTCTGGGTTTGTCATAGCTTTCCCTCCAAGGAGCAAGCATCTTTTAATTTTGTGGCTGCAGTCACCATCCACAGCGATTTTGGAGCCCAAGAAAATAAAATCTGTCACTGCTTCCACTTTTCCCCCTTCTATTTGCCATGAAGTAATGGGACGGGTTGCCATGATCTCAGTTTTTTAATGTTGGGTTTTAAGCCAGTTCTTTCACTTTTCCTCCTTCATCCTCATCAATAGGCTCTTAAGTTCCTCTTCATATTCTGCCACTTTCTCCTGTTCACTTACTGTACTGTGAATATAGAATTTGATTTCCATATGTGCATGTATATAGAGAAATCCCATATTAGTCATATACCATTTTATAGAATAATATATGCATATGAATATATTTGCAAAAACACCCTTTTATAGCAATTATCTTTATTTACATCATGGTTTTATCAGTATTCTTGGAGAGTTTTAGTAGAGTTTCAGAAGATGAGATGAAAAGAGAGGGAATATATTTAAATACTTTAAATCCTTGGATCCAAGCTGCCCTAAGGCTTATTTCCTTTGATCAATGAGTTTGATTTCAAGCCATTTGGATTAGATAAGTGTACTTTGAAAAAGTCAATGATGCTTTGGTTAAAAAGAAAGAGCACATTCACCTTTCTGTAAGCAGTGATGATAATTCCATAATGAAACATGGGACAAAGGGAAATAGAAAAGTTATAATTCTGACAATAACTTGTGTTTTGTCAAGATGCAGCTCAAGCATTTTTAACCATGCCAATACTTTTTATTATTATTTCTAGATGGGGCACACTACGAGGAGCACAGGGGCAGAAAGAAAAATTCTGGGTATGTAACACTTTCCAGTTGAATTCCTGCTGTGAAGTGAGTGTTTCAGAACCATCTGTGCCTCTCCTCCCTGTTTTGTATTCTCTCCGTTCCGTCCCGTCACTCAGTCGTGTCCGACTCTTTGCGACCCCATGGACTGTAGCCTACCAGGCTTCTCCGTCCGTGGGATTCTCCAGGCAAGAATACCAGAGTGGGTTACCGTTTCATTCTCCAGGGGATCTTCCCGACCCAGGGATCGAACCCGGGTCTCCCGCATTGGAGGCAGACGCTTTAACCTCTGAGCCACCAGGGAAGCCTTTTGTATTCTTTAGTCATACCCTAAATCACTATACTATTGCTTTAACATTGGTATTTTCTCCAGGACAAAATCCATTATAATCATTTATGTTATAGTAATAGTTTTCAACTTTTCATATTTCAGATTGTAACAGTGAATCAGCATTTTTTTTTCAAAATGAAATCAACAGAAAAACTTGTCTGTTATCATCTATATAAACTTAAAAATTGATCAGTGTTCTCTCATATATGTCAACTGACCTTGTATTCTTACATTATTTTTGTTATGGATGTAACATTTGTAACGTTAGTATTGAAGATACACATAGAGTTTTATTTTTGTTTTCACCAATTTATAACACACGTGTTTCTATACTGAGAAAAAACAATAATTAGCCTAAAATTATAGAAAGTTATTTGTAAGAAACAGTTTGAAGAAGATTGGAATTATTACCTGATTGACTGCAATGAACTTTGATGAATTATCCTAGGTCCTTATAACATATACCCTTTGTGTGTATGTGTGCCAAGTTGCTTCAGTCATGTCAGACTCTTTGTGACCTTATGGACTGTAGCCCACCAGGCTCCCTGGTCCATGGGATTCTCCAGGCAAGAACACTGGACTGGGTTCCCATGCCCTCCTCCAAAGGATCTTTCTGACCTAGGGATGGAATCCGTGTCTCCCGCAGTTCCTGCATTGTGTGTGGATTCTTTACTGCTGAGCCACTAGGGAAACTCCATATACCCTTTATTCTGTCAGAAATAAAGTTTAGGTAATGCTGTTTATCATCAGTTCCATTCAGTCACTCAGTCATGTCTGACATTTTGTGACCCCATGGACTACAGCATGGCAGGCTTCCCTGTCCATCACCAACTCCCAGACCTTGCTCAAACTTATGTCCATTGAGTCGGTGATGCCATCCAACCATCTCATTCTCTGTCGTCCCCTTCTCCTCCCACCTTCACTCTTTCCCAGCATCAGGGTCTTTTCCAATAAGTCAGTTCTTTACATCAGGTGGCTAAAGTATTGGAATTTCAGCTTCAACATCAGTCCTTCCAATGAATATTCAGGACTGATTTCCTTTGGGATGGACTGGTTGGATATCCTTGCAGTCCAAGGGACTCTCAAGAGTCTTCTCCAACACCATAGTTCAAAAGCATCAATTCTTTGATGCTCAGCTTTCTTTATAGTCCGACTCTCACATCCATACATGACTACTGTATGCTGCTGCTGCTAAGTCACTTCAGTCATGTCTGACTCTGTGCAGCCCTATAGACGGCAGCCCACCAGGGTCCCCAGTCCCTGGGATTCTCCAGGCAAGAATTCTGGAATGGGTTGCCATTTCCTTCTCCAATGCATGAAAGTGAAAAGTGAAAGTGAAGTCGCTCAGTTGTGTCTGACTCCCAGCGACCCATGAACTGGAGCCCATTAGGCTCTTCTGTCCATGGGATTTTCCAGGCAAGAGTATGTCTATTTATCATAGAATTTTAATTTGAATGTATTCATTAGAAAGCATATTATAACTTACAAAACATTAAATATTAGGGCTTGTGCTCACTCGAGTGACTCTTGTTAATTAGATTATTCCAAAAGGCACTCACAAAAAATCAATCACCCAAGTGTATGGTCACCATCTATATTTGTCTTATTAATATATAGAGGTGTTATGCCATTGACTATGGGCTTCCAAGGTGGCTCAGTGGTGAAGAATCTGCTTGCAATGCAGAGGACATGGATTGGATCCCTGTGTTGAGAAGATACCCTTGTGGAGGGCATAGCAACCTACTCTAGTATTCTTGGCTGAAGAATCCCATGGACAGAGGTGCCTGGTGGGCTACAGTCCATAGGGTCACAAAGAGTCATACAAGATTTAGCAACTTAGCAGGCACACACACATGACCTTGAGTAGAATGATGCTTTTTTGTATTTATTTATTTTATTTTTAAAAAATTATTTTTATTGGAGGCTAATTACTTTACAATATTATATTGGTTGGTTTTGCCATACATTGACATGAATCCGCCCCGGGTGTACATGTGTTCCCCTTCTTGAAACCCCCTCCCACCTCCCTCCACCCCATATCCTCCCTCCGGGTCATCCCAGTGCACCAGCCTCGAGCATCCTGTATCATGCGTCGAACCTGGACTGGTGTTTAAACTTCAGTTCAGTTCAGTCGCTCAGTCGTGTCCGACTCTCCGCGACCCCATGAATCACAGCATGCCAGGCCTCCCTGTCCATCACCAACTCCCGGAGTACACTCAAATTCATGTCCACAGAGTCGGTGATGCCATCCAGCCATCTCATTCTCCGTCGTCCCCTTCTCCTCCCGCCCCCAACCTTTCCCAGCATCAGAGTCTTTTCCAGTGAGTCAACTCGTCGCATGAGGTGGCCAAAGTATTGCAGTTTAACTTAGCTTTCTCAAATATCATTTTCCTTATTAAAATTGTTATTAAAATTGTTGAGGTAGTAAACAATTAACATTAGTGTTCAATAGTTAATATTTATAATATTTGAAAGAGAATTTATTATTTGAGCCTCCTGGAATATTTCTGAATGTTGGAATATTATGAGTAGTTAAGGGAAGGGGAAGACAGAGTGTCTACATTGCTGCCAAAAGTGGGTAAGGAAAAGCCTGAAGAGAGCCTGAAAAACGCACATGGTAGGTATAGCCCTTGAAATATTTGCAGCCCCTCTATGGGGTCGCACAGAGTCGGACACGACTGAAGCGACTTAGCAGCAGCAGCCGCAACACACATGCACACACACACAAACATGCACGCACACATGCACACACAAACATGCACGCACACAAACACACACACAACTAAGTTTAACCAAACTTTTCTGTAGTCCTGACCCTGCTCAGTTCTTGACTAAATTGAGGGATTCCATTCTTCACCATATCTCTCTTGAAGAAGAAACGATTGACCTTCTTTAGGAAATAATCTCAGTGTCATATCTATGCTCTTAGCCCTCCATATCTGCCAGTTCTGCATCCACAGATTTAACAAAACATATTTTAAAAATTCTACAAAGTTTCAAAAAGCAAAACTTGAATTTGCTGTACACTGACAAGTGTTTATATAGTATTTATATTGTATTTTCAACTTTTTACATAGCATTTACATTGCATTAGGTATTATAAGTAACCTGTTCCTGCTAAGTGGCTTCAGTCATGTCCGACACTGTGCGATCCCATAGATGGCAGCCCACCAGGCTCCCCCATCCCTGGGATTCTCCAGGCAAGAATACTGCAGTGGGTTGCCATTTCCTTCTCCAATGCACGAAAGTGAAAAGTGAAAGTGAAATAGCTCAGTCGTGTCCGACTCCTAGTGACCCCATGGACTGCAGCCTACCAGGCTCCTCCATCCATGGGATTTTCCAGGCAAGAGTACTGGAGTGGGTTGCCATTGCCTTCTCTGTATAAGTAACCTAGAGATGATTCAAAGTATATGAAAGTATGTGTGCAGGTTATATACAAATATTATGCCATTTTATATAAAAGACTTGTCCAAAAACCCCACAATGTGAGAGTTGTTAGTTAAGTTTTATTTGGGGCGAAACAAGGACTATAGCCCAGGAGACAGCCTCTCAGATAGCTCTGAGAAACTGCTAGTAAGAGATGAGGAGGAGGTCTATATATATATGGTTTGGGTGAAGGGAGAGTACATGCAATCAAATACACAATTTTGTAGAAGGTTGCTGCTAGTTTTGAGGCGGTTACAACTAGTCACGAGGAGCAGATGTCTCCATTAAAGATTTTAGTGCTTTTCTAGATATGAGAAGATGCAAGAATTTAAGCTCATAAAGTCTCCTGAAAATATTTAATTATCTAAAGGCCTGTTCTACCAGTTTTCCAGAACACAGGGTGCCTCTTTCCTGATCTCACCCCTGAAGGCTTTTCAGGTGTGTTGAAGCTCAGAGACGGCTAGTAACTTTATCCTTTTAGAGGCAGATGGGCAGGGCGTAGTTGCTCAGTCATGCCTGACTCTTTGTGACCCCATGGCCTGTAGCCCACCAGCCTCCTCTGTCCATGATATTCTCCAGGCAAGAATACTGGAGTGGGTTGCCGTGCAGGAAAGTGTCAATTTTTAGTTGGCAGACTTGAGCAGCTATGGATTTTGGTGCAGAGGGAGGGGGGTCCTCTGGAACTAATCCCCTATAGATACCAAGGGACAACTGTAATTATTATGACCAAGTATATAGCATACATTTGAAAATTTTGAGACGTGTGAAGCAGAAAACATGACAATAATCAAGGGAAAAGTCTATCAATAAAAGCCATTGTAAAAAAAAAATTAGAAAATATGCATGAAAAGATGGACAACTTCATCAAATGGTTTAAATATACAAAAAAAAAAAGAATTATTGTAGGTATGAAAGCAGTGTCTGAAATTAAGAACTCAATGTATGGGTTAAATAGCACGCAGAATTAGATATCTTAGATAAATGCAATAAAATATATCCAAGTTGCAGTACACAGAGGAAAATATAATGGAAAATCCAAACACTAGTGAGAGATGGGTGGAACACATTCAGACTTTTGTTTGTTTTTATTGGAGTATAGTTGTTTGACAATATTGTGTTAGTTTCTGCTATACAATGAAGTCAATCAGCCGTGTGTATTCATATATCCCCACCCTCTTAGACCTCCCTCTCACCTCCCCATCCCACCCCTCTGGGTCATCGCAGAGCAGACCTGAGCTCCCTGTGCTGTGCAGCAGCCCCCCACCATTTTACACGTGGTAGTGTGCTCATGGACGTCCCAGTCTCCCAGTTCATCCCTCCCACTTCCTTGCCCTGCCCCAGGCCCACCCGCCTGCTCTCTGCATCTGCATCTCTGTTCTCACCCTGCAAAGAGGCTCCTCTGTACCAGTTTCCTAGATTCCACATATATGTGTTAATATATGATATTTGTTTTTCTCTTTCTGACTTAATTCACTATATATATCACTATATTCTCCGAAGGATGAGAGAGAGAGGATGAAGCAGTATCAAAATCTGAAGAACTGATGGTCAAAAGTTTTCCAAAACTGAGAAACATCCACCTAAGTTCAGGAAGCTTAATAAACTCCAAGTGGGAGAAACCAGAATTTTATTAATATAGCCATTGACTACTGTCTTCAAAGAAGGTAAATAGGAAACACTTTCATTCAAACAAAAGCTAAAATAACACAGCATAAAAAATATAAAGCAAAATCATAGAAAAAAGAGAAAAACAAATCTACAATTTGGTTGCATATTCCAACACATCTCACTTATAATTTCATACAGAAAATAGCTAAAATATAAGTAAATATATAGAAGATTTTAAAAAGCTACTAGCTAGCTTTATGTACTTAACATTCATACAACACTAGATACAAATATTAATGGACAGTTTTTTGTGCATTTGGAATATTTCCCAAAGTTGACCATATGCCGGTTATAGGGCAAGTTCAACAATTGAAAGGACTGAATTTTACAGAGTGTGCTCTGGAAAAACTTGTGTTAATTAGCTAAAGCAGGACTGAATTTAATAGGAAATGCATGTATTTGAAAAATAAAAGGTTAAAATCAATACATATATTAAAACAGGAAAAGTTGAAAATAGCAATTTAATAATCAAGATAAAGAACTCAAACTTCAAAAACAAACAAAAAATATAAGGAAGGGAATAAAAAGGAAAAGGGCAGAAATCAATGAAAAAAGTGGAGATACAATAGAAAATATCAAGAGAGCAAAGATTTGATTCTTTTAAGATTAAATTCCTAGGAAAGCTTGTAAAGAAACCAAGAGAGAGAAAAAAAATTACCATAAAAATAAAAAAGGAAGGCTGTCTTCAGTAAAATAGATATTGTTGTTGTTCAGTCATTAACCTATGTCTAACCCTTTGCAACCCCATAGACTCAGCATGCCAGGCCTCCCTGGTCCTCACTGTCTCCCAGAGTTTGCTCAAGTTCATGTCCACTGAGTCAGTGATATTATCCAACCATCTCATCCTTTGCTGCCCTCCTCTTCTTTTCTCTTCAATCTTTCCCAGCATCAGGGTCTTTTCCAATGAGTCGGCTCTTCAGCTTCAGCATCAATCCTTCCATGAATATTTAGGGTTGATTTACTTTAGGATTGACTGGTTTGATCTCCTTGCTGTCCAAGGGACTCTAAAAAGGTCTTCTCCAGCACTACAATTCGAAAGCATCGGTTCTTTGGCACTCAGCCTTCTTTATGGTCCAGTTCTCACAATTGTACATGACTACTGGAAAGACCATAGATTTGACTATATGGACCTTTGTTGGCAAAGTGATGTCTTTGCTTTTTAATACACTGTCTAGGTTTGTCATAGCTTTCCTTCCAGGAAGCAAGCGTCTTCTAATTTGGTGGCTGTAGTCACCATCCACAGTGATTTTGGAGCCCAAGAAGAGAGAATCTGTCACTGCTTCCACGTTTTCCCTTTCTGTGTGCCATTAAGGGATGGGACTGGACGCCATGATCTTATTTTTTTGGATGTTGAATTTTAAGCCAGCTTTTTCACTCTCCTCTTTCATGATTATTAAGAGGCTCTAAGATGCTATGCAAACATCATGCCAATATATTTGAAATTATAGATGATATGGATAAATTCATTGGAAAACAAAGCATCAAAACTCATACAAGGTGAGAAGAGAAAATCTAGTTATAATACAGTTTGAAAGCTTACTGTATTAAAAATAAACTCTTACCAAAAGCTCCAGCCTCTAATCACTTCACTTGTAAATTCTTCCAAATATTTAAAGAACAAATAAAATCAATTTTACATCAGTATACCTTAGGAAAATAGAGAAGAAACAGTTCCTGACTCATTTTACAAATCAGCATAACACCAGTACCAAAACTTGGCAGAGACAACTCAAGAAAGGAAAATTATAGGTCAATATTTCTTATGAACACAAAATTCTAAACAAAACATCACAGTTGTAAAATGTAAAAAAGGCAAGTATTATAATCAAATGAGGTTTATGGCAGGAGTGTGAAGCTGGTTTTAAATGTAAAATCAATAAATACAGTTCATCACATTGCCAGACTAAAGATGGAAAAAAAATGATTATCTTAATTGATGTGTGTGTGTGTGAGAGTCACTCAGTCATATCCAACCCTTTGCAACCCTATGGACTGCAGCCCGCCAGGCTCCTCTGCCCATGGAGTTTTCCCCCAAGCAAGAATACTGGAGTGGGTTGCCATTTCCTTCTCCAGGGGATCTTCCCAAGCTAGGGACTGAACCCAGATCTCCTGCATTGCAGGCAGATTCTTTACTGTTTGGGCCACCAGGGAAGCCTCATCTTAATTGGTGCTGAAATGTAATCATAACAGCTTTTTGCCACTTGCCGCCTCATAGATACTCTCATACATCCTCTCCAAACGTAGCTGCAAGATCATTAGAACAACAGTTTCTGATTTCTAGACTCTCTTTCAAAGGGCTCACATGATTAGCTTAGGCAGAGTAATCTCCCTTTTAATTAACTCACAGCCAATTGATTGGGGATTTGATCACATCTTCAAAACTTACTCAACTTTGTGAGGCAACATGATCTAATCACAGGTGTGACCTCCCATTATATCCTCAGGTCCTTTCCACAATCAAGTGAGAGGGTTATATGGGGCACCACACCAGGGAGCAGAAGTGTGGGGGTCATTATAGAATTCTGCCAACCTCAGACGTCGTTTATGGTTTAAAAACCTCAGCAAATTAGGAAAGAACCTACCTTCCCTAACCTTCTCAAAAACCCAGTAGCTAACATCATAATTAATGGTCAAATGCTGAACATTTTACCCTTATCGCTGAAAAGTAAAACATTTATTGTCATTTTTGTTAACATTCTATTGAAGGTTCCATCAAGTATAGTAAAACAAACAAACAAAATAAAGGCAGAGTGTGGAAAGAAGTACAACTGAAGTTATTTGCAGATGACATGGTTATGTGCATAGAAAATTTAAAAATACATATAAACTGTTAGAAATAGCATATTTAGCAAGCTTTCTTGATATTCAGCTCAGTTCAGTCACTTAGTTGTGTCTGACAAAGGATTAACCTCCAAAATATACAAGTAGCTCATACAACTCAAATACCAGAAAGACAAAGAACCCAGTCAAAAAGTGGGAAAAAGACCTAAACAGACATTATCCTAAGAAGACATACAGATAGGTAGTAAGCACAGGAAAAGATGCTCAACATCACTCATTATTCAGTTCAGTTCAGTCGCTCAGTCATGTCTGACTCTTCGCGATCCCGTGGACTGCAGCATGCCAGGCCTCCCTGTCTATCACCAACTCTCAGAGCTTGCTCGAACTCATGTCCATTGAGTCGGTGACCCAAAACCTCTAGATTCCCAACTTGATTTATTAATTTGCTAACATTCTAATCTAAGAATTATAGATTTATTTATTTATTTATTTATGCTTTTGGAAGAGAGAGGATTACATTGAAAAATGATTCTAAACTTTAAATGGTAATGTAAAAAACCTACAGTTCCAAGATAGCCACAGTAAAGAAGAACAAAGCTGGAGGATGTCCATTACCAGATTTCAATAATTTATATACATCCACAGCAGTTAAGACATTTTATTACTGGCAAATTGAATACAGAAACACATTAAAAGAAATAATTCACAATGATCATGATTTATACCTGTTATGCAAGGATATTTTAACAGACACAAAACAGTCAATATGAAATATGCATTAATAGAATGACATACATATTATCAGTGAGGTACATTTTTTCTACAGTTAATTTGTTTAGTTTATATCATGAACAAATACAGAATGTGTCAGGTATTATTTTCTGAATCTATTAAGATTACTATATGCAGTAATATTAATATATATATATTAATTATATATACTGTTGTTCAGTCGCTAAGTCATGTCTGACTCTCTGCGACCCCATGAACTCCAGCACGCCAGGCTTCCCTATCCTTCACTGTCTCCCTGAACGTGCTCAAACTCATGTCCATTGAATCAGTGATGTCAGTCAACCATCTCATCCTCTGTTGCTCCCTTCTCTGCTCAAACTCACGTCCATCCAATTGGTGATTCCATCTCATCCTATGTTGTCCCCTTCTCTTCCTTCCTTCAATCTTTCCCAGCATCAGGGTCTTTTCAAATGAGTCACTTTTTTTCTTCCCATCAGGTGGCCAAAGTATTGGAGTTTCAGCTTCAGCATTAGTCCTTCCAATAAATATTCAGGACTGAATTCCTTTAGGATTGACTGGTTTGATCTTGTAGTCCAAGGGACTCCCAAGAGTCTTCTCTAACACCACAGTTCAAAAGCATCAATTCTTCAGCACTCAGCTGACTTTATGGTCCAACTCTCACATTCATACATGACTACTGGAAAAACCAGAGCTTTGACTAGACACACCTTTGTTAGCAAAGTGATGTCTCTGCTTTTTAATATCTGTCTAGGTTGGGCTTCCCTGGTGGCTCAGAGGTTAATGCGTCTGCCTCCAATGCGGGAGACCCGGGTTCGATCCCTGGGTCGGGAAGATACCCTGGAGAAGGAAACGGTAACCCACTCCAGTATTCTTGCCTGGAGAATCCCATGGATGGAGAAGCCTGGTTAGGCTACAGTCCACAGGGTCACAAAGAGTCGGACACGACTGTGCGATGGAACGGAACGGAGGTTGGTCAGAGCTTTTCTTCCAAGGAGCAAGCATCTTTTAATTTCATGGCGGCAATCAGCATCTGCAGTGATTTTGGAGCCCAAGAAAATAAAGGCTGTCACTCTGTCCATTGTTTCCCCATCTATTTGCCATGAAGTGATGGGACCTGATGCCATGATCTTCGTTTTTTGAATGTTCAGTTTTAAGCTAGCTTTTTCACTCTCCTCTTTCACTTTCATGAAGAGTTTCTTCAGTTCCTCTTAACTTTCTGCCATAAGGATGGTGACATCTGCATATGACTAGGTTATTGATATTTATCCTGGCAATCATGATTCCAGCTTGTGCTTCATCCAGTCCAGCATTTCGCATGATGTACTCTGCATATAAGTTAAATAAGCAGGGTGACAGTATGCAGCCTTGATGTACTCCTTTCCCAATTTGGAACCAAATCATTGTTCCATGCCTGGTTCTAACTGTTGCTTCTTGATGTGCACACAGATTTCTCAGGAGGCAGGTAAGGTGGTCTGGTATTCCCATCTCTTTAAGAATTTTCCAGTTTGTTGTGATCTACACTGGAAGAAGCACAAGCTGGAATCAAGATTTCTGGGAGAAATATCAATAACCTCAGATATGCAGATGACACCACCCTTATGGCAGAAAGTGAAGAGGAACTCAAAGGCCTCTTGATGAGGGTGAAAGAGGAGAGTGAAAAGGTTGGTTTGAAGCCTTACATTCAGAAAACGAAGATCATGGCATCTGGTCCCATCACTTCATGGGAAATAGATGGAAAAACAGTGGAAACAGTGTCAGACTTTATTTTTTTGGGCTCCAAAATCACTGCAGATGCTGATTGCAGCCATGAAATTAAAAGACGCTTACTCCTTGGAAGGAAAGTTATGTTCAACCTTGATAATATATTAAAAAGCAGAGACATTACTTTGCCAACAAAGGTCCGTCTAGTCAAGGCTATGGTTTTTCCCGTGGTCATGTATGGATGTGAGAGTTGGACTGTGAAGAAAGCTGATCACCAAAGAATTGATGCTTTTGAACTGTGGTGTTGGAGAAGACTCTTGAGAGTCCCTTGTATTGCAAGGAGATCCAACCAGTCCATTCTAAGGGAGATTGATCCTGGGTGTTCATTGGAAGGACTGATGCTAAAGCTGAAACTGCAATACTTTGGCTACCTCATGCGACGAGTTGACTCACTGGAAAAGTCTCTGATGCTGGGAAAGGTTGGGGGCGGGAGGAGAAGGGGACGACGGAGAATGAGATGGCTGGATGGCATCACCGACTCTGTGGACATGAGGTTGAGTGTACTCCGGGAGTTGGTGATGGACAGGGAGGCCTGGTGTGCTGTGATTCATGGGGTCGCAAAGAGTCGGACACGACTGAGCGACTGAACTGAACTGAACTGACACAGTCAAAGGCTTTGGTGTAGTCAATAATGCAGGAGCAGATGTTTTTCTCGAATGTTCTCACTTTTTCGATGATCCAAAAGATGTTGGCAATTTGATCTCTGGTTCCTCTGCTTTTTCAAAATCCAGCTCAAACATCAGAAATTTCTCAGTTCACATACTGTTGAAACCTGGCTTGGAGAATTTTGAGCATTCCTTTGCTAGTGTGTGAGATGAGTGCAATTGTGCATTGGTTTGAACATTCTTTGGCATTTCCTTTCTTTGGGATTGGAATGTAAAGTGACATTTTTCACTCTTGTGGGTAATGCTGAGTTTTCCAAATTTGCTGGCATATTTAGTGCAGAACTTTCACAGTGTCATCTTTTAAGACTTGAAAATAGCTCAACTGAAATTCCATCACCTCCACTAGCTTTGTTTGCAGTGATAATTCCTAAGGCCCTCTTGATTTAAGACTCCAGGATATCTGGCTCTAGGTGAGTGATCACAGCATTGTGTTTATCTGGGTCATGAAGATCTTTTTTGTATAGTTCTTCTGTGTATTCTTGCCACCTCTTCTTCATGTCTTGTGCTTCTGTTAGGTCCATACCGTTTCTGTCTTTTATTGTGCCCATCTTTGCATGAAATATTCACTTAGTATGTCTGATTTTCTTGACGAGATCTCTAGTCTTTCCCATTTTATGGGAAAAATAGTTTTACTCTATTCCTTTCATTGATCCCTGTGTAAGGCTTACTTATCTCTCCTTGCTATTCTTTGGGACTCTGCATTCAGATGGGCATATCTTTCCTTTTCTCCTTTGTCTTTAGCCTCTCTTCTTTTCTCAGATATTTGTAAGGCCTTCTCTGGCAACCATTTAGCCTTTTTACATTCCTTTTTCTTGGGGATATTCTTGATCACTGCCTCCTGTACAATGTCACAAACCTCCATCCAGAGTTTTTCAGGCACTTTGTCTATCAGGGCTGCTAGTTAGGGCCTGATAAACATGGTCCACTGAAGAAGGAAATGGCAAACTACTTCAGAATTCTTGCGTTGATAACCCCATCAACAGTCAGTCAGTTCAGTCGCTTGGTCGTGTCTGACTCTTTGAGACCCCATGAACTGAAGCATGCCAGGCCTCCCTGTCCATCACCAACTCCTGGAGTCCACCCAAACCCATGTCCGTAGAGTCGATGATGCCATCCAACCATCTCATCCCTTCTCCTGCCCACAATCCTTCCAAGCATCAGGGTCTTTTCAAATGAGTCAGCTCTCCACATCAGGTGGCCAAAGTATTGGATTTTCAGCTTCAACATCAGTCCTTCCAATGAACACCCAGGACTGATCTCCTTTAGGATGGACTGGTTGGATCTCCTTGCAGTCCAAGGGACTCTCAAGAGTCTTTTCCAACACCACATTTCAAAAGCATCTATTCTTCTTCACTCAGCTTTCTTTATAGTCCAACTCTCACATCCATACATGACCACTGGAAAAACCATAGCCTTGCCTAGATGGACCTTTGTTGACAAAGTAATGTCTTTGCTTTTTAATATGCTGTCTAGGTTGGTCATAACTTTCCTTCCAAGGAGTAAGCGTCTTGTAATTTCATGACTGCAATCATCATCTGCAGTGATTTTGGAGCTCAGAAAAATAAAGTCAGCCACTGTTTCCCCATCTATTTCCCATGATGTGGTGGGACCAGATGCCATGGTCTTAGTTTTCTGAATGTTGAGCTTTAAGCCAACTTTTCCACTCTCCTCTTTCACTTTCATCAAGAGGCTCTTTAGTTCTTTTTCACTTTCTGCCATAAAGGTGATGTCATCTGCATATCTTAAAGTTAAAGTTGTCGCTCAGTTGTGTCCGACTCTTTGCATCCCCATGGACTGTAGCCTACCAGGCTCCTCTGTCCATGAGATTCTTCAGGCAAGAATACTGGAGTGGGTTGCCATTTCCCTCTCCAGGGGATCTTCTGGACCAGAGGTCAAACCCAGGTCCCCGCACTGCACGCAGACGCTGTAACCTCTGAGCCACCAGGGAAGTCCTGGTGTCTTAGGTTGTTGATGTTTCAGCCCAGCGTTTCTCATGAACAGCATGAAAAGGCAAAAAGATATGACGCTGAAAGACAAACCCCTGGGTCGGTAGATGTCCAATATACTACTGGGAGTTCCCTCACGGCTCAGCTGGTAAAGAACCTGCCTGTAACGCTGGAGACCCAGGTTCAATCTCTGCGATGGGAAGATCACTTGGAGAAGGGAATGGCAACCCATTCCAGTACCCTTGCCTGGAGAATTCCAAAGAGAGAGGCGCCTGGTGGGCTACAGTCCATGGGGTTGCAAAGCGCTGGACATGACTGAGTGACTGAGACACACAACACATGGTATAGGGGAAGAGCAGAGAAATAGCCCAAGAAACAGTGAAGAGGTTGAGCCAGAGCAGAAACGGCATCTAATTGTGGTTGTCTTTGGTGGTGAAAGTAAATTCCGATGCTCTAAAGAAAAATATTGCATAGAAACATGGAAAGTTAAGTCCATGAATCAAGATAAATTGGATGTGGTCAAACAGGAAACTGCAAGAGTGAACACTGACATTTCATGAATCAGTAAACTAAAATGGATGGGAGTGGGTGAATTTAATTCAGATGACCATTATATCTACTACTGTGGGCAAGAATCCCTTAGAAGGGATGGAGTAGCCCTCATAGTCAACAGAAGAGCCCTTGGTTACAATCTCAAAAATGAAAGATTGATTTTGGTTCATTTCCAAGGCAAACCATTCAATATCATAGTAATCCAAGTCTATGCCCCAGGCAATAATGCTGAAGAAGCTGAAGTTGAAGGATTCTATGAAGAGCTACAAGACCTTCTAGAACTAACACTGAAAAATGATGTCCTTTTCATCATAGGGGACTGGAATGCAAAAGTAGGAAGTCAAGAGATACCCAGAGTAACAGGCAAGTTTGTCCTTGTAGTACAGAACGAAGCAGGGCAAGCACTAAAATAACTTTGCCAAGAGAACACACTAGTCATAGCAAACATTCTCGTCCAACAATACAAGGGACAACTCTACACTTGGACATCACCAGATGGTAGATACCAAAATCAGATTGCTTATATTCTTTGCGGCCAAAGATGGAGACGCTCTATAGAGTCAGCAAAAACAAAACCCAGAGCTGACTGTGCCTCAGCTCACCCACTCCGTATCGCAAAATTCAGGCTCAAAATGACGAAAGTAGGGAACACCACTAGGCCATTCAGGGTATGACCTAAACCAAATCCCTTATGATTATACAGTGGAGATGATGAGTAGATTCAAGGGACTAGATCTGGTGGAGTGCCCGAAGAACTATGGATGGAGGTTTATAACATTGTACAGGAGGTGGTGAACAAAACCATCCCCAAGAAAAAGAAATGCAAGGCTGCAAAGTGGTTCTCTGAGGAGGCCTTACAAATAGCTGAGAAAAGAAGAGAAGTGAAAGACAAAGGAGAAATGGAAAGATATATTCAACTGAATGCAGAGTCCCAGAGGAAGCCAAGGAGAAATAAGAAAGTGTTTTCAAATGGAAAATGCAAAGAAATAGAGGAATACAATAGAATGGGAAAGACTAGAGATCTCTTTAAGAAAATTGGAGATTCCAAGGGAACATTTCATGCAAAGATGGACACAATAAAGGACAGAAGTGGCAAGGACCTAACAGAAGCAGAAGAGATTAAGAAAAGGTGGCAAGAATACACAGAAGAATTGTACTGTATCTGACCCAGATAACCATCATGGTGTGGTCACTCACCTAGATCCAGACATCCAGGAGTGTGAAGTCAAGAGGGCCTTAGGAAACATTACTATGAACAAAGCTAGTGGAGGTGGTGCAATTCCAGCTGAGCTATTTCAAATCCTAAAAGATGATGCTGTGAAAGTGCTGCACTCAATATGCCAGCAAATTTGGAAAACTCAGCAGTTGCCATAGGACTGGAAAATGTCAGTATTCATTCCAATTCCAAGAAACACAATGCCAAAGAATGTTCAAATTACCGCACAATTGCACTCACTTCACATGCCAGCATGATTATGCTCAAAATCCTTCAAGCCAGGCTTCAGTGCTATGTGAACCGAGAACTTCCAGATGTTCAAGATGGGTTTAGAAAAGGCAGAGGAACCAGAGACCAAATTGCCAGCGTACATTGGATGATAGAAAAAGCAAGCATTTTCCAAAAACCATCTACTTCTGATTTACTGACTATGCTGAAGCCTTTGGCTGTGTGGGTCACAACAAACTTTGATATTCTTAATGAGTTGGGGATACCAGACCACGTTACCTGTCTTCTGAGTGGGTTGTCATTTCCTTCTCCAGGGGATCGTCCTGACCCAGGGATAGAACCCAGGTCTCCTGCATTGCAGGCAGACGCTTTACGCTCTGAGCCACCAGGGAGACCAGTATATACTATATATATACATATACTGATAATATATATATATCCTGTATATAATATATAGCACAATTAATATATATACTGATAACATTATACTTAATAACATATATGTGACATATGTATTTACTGATAATATTTTATACACACACACACATATATGTATAGACATACACACACACACATATAGACATATATATATATACTTAATGGTTTCAGGTTGAAATCTTTTCCTCTAAGTTGAGAAACAAGACAATGGTGCTCATTCTTGCCACACCTATTCAGCATAGGTCTAAATGTCTGTTGTTTTAGTCTGTGTCTCCTTTTCTGCCCTTCATGTAGAATGGTCTTTACCATCTTTCTAAATTCCATATATATCCATAATATAAAGTATTTGTCTTTCTCTTTATGACTTACTTCATTCTGTATAATAGGCTCCAGGTTCATCCACCTCATTAGAACTGACTCAAATGTGTTCCTTTTTATATGTGAGGAATAGTTCATTGTGTTTATGAGGGCTTCCCTGATAGCTCAGTCGGTAAAGAATCTGCCTGCAATGCAGGAGACCCCGGTTCGATTCCTGGGTTGGGAAGATCCGCTGCAGAAGGAAAGGCCACCCACTCTAGTATTCTTGGGCTTCCCTTGTGGCTCAGTATATGTACCACAGCTTCCTTATCCATTCATCCGATGTTGGACATCTAGGTTGCTTCCATGTCCTAGCTATTGTAACTTGTGCTGCAATGAACACTGGGACACAAGTGTCTCTTTCAGTTCTGGTTTCCTCAGTATATATGCTCAGTAGTGGGATTATTGGGTCATATGGCTTTTCTATTTTCAGGTTTTAAGGAATCTCCACACTCTTCTGTGTAGTGACTGCACCAGTTTGCATTCCCAACAGTGTGAGAGGGTTTCCTTTTCTCCACATCCTTTCTGGCATTTATTTTGTGGACTTTTTGATGATGGCTGTCTGACTAGTGTGAGGTGATACTTCATTGTGGTTTTGATTTGCATTTCTCTACTAATGAGTGATGTTGAGCATCTTTTCATGTGTTTTTCAGCATCTGCGTGTCTTCTTTGGAGAAATAACCTGATTAGGTCTTTTGCCCACTTTTCGATTAGGTTGTTCATCAGTTGTTTCATTTGTTATTATATTCTCCCACTCTGAAGGCTGTCTTTTCACTTTGCTTATAGTTTCCTTCGTTGTCCAAAAGCTTTTAAGTTGAATTAGGTCCCATTTGTTTATTTTTGTTTTTATTTCCATTTCTGGAAGTGGTTCGTAGAGGATTTTGTTGGGATTTATGTCAGAGAGTGTTCTGCTGTTTTCCTCTAAAAGTTATGCATTTTCTGGTCTTACATTTAGTGTAATCTTTAATCCATTTTGTGTTTCTTTCTGTGTATGGAGTTAGAAACTGCTCTAGTTTCATTCTTTGACACATGGGTGACCAGTTTTCCCAGCATCACTTGTTGAAGAGACTGTATTTTCTCCATTCTATATTTTTGCCTCCTTTGTCAAAGATAAGCTATCCATAGGTGTGTGGATTTATCTCTGGACTTTCCATTTCGTTCCATTGATTTATATTGTGCTAGTACCAATCTGTCTTGATGACTGTAATTTTGTGGTATAGTCTGAGCGAATAACATTGAAACGTACATTAGCATATGTAGAATAGATGACCAGTGCAAGTTTGATGCATGAAGCAGGGCACCCAAAGCTGTTGCCCTGGGACAACCCAGAGGGATGGGGTGGGGAGGGAGGAGGGAGGGGAATTCAGGATGGGAGGTCACATGTGCACCTGTGGTTGATTCATGCTGATGTATGGCCAAAACCATCACAATATTGTAAGGTAATTATCCTCTAGTTAAAATAAATAAATTCATTTAAAAGGAACAAACATAGTGCTGGAAGTCCTTTCCAGAGCCACCTGGCCAAAAAAGAAATAAACGTCATCAGAGTTGGGAAGAAAGAAGTAAAATCATCTTTATTTGTAGATTACATGATTTTATATGCAGGCATACTGTGTTTCATTGCACTCCACTTTATGACACTTTTCAACTTTTTTCTTTTTTTAACAAATTGAAAATTTATGGCAGTAGGCTGTATTGAGCAGCCTGTAGGCACCATTTTCCCAGCAGCATTTACTCACTTTGTGTCTCTATGTTACATTTTGGTTATGCTTTCAGTATTTAAAACTCTCTACCAGCAAAAATATTTCAACTTGCCAAGTAATCAGATGATGGTTAGCATTTTTTAGCAATAAAGTATTCTTGAAGTATGCACATTATTTTTTGACATAATGCTACTGTATACTTAATAGACTACACTGTAGTGTAAACATAACTTTATATGAACTGGGAAACCAAAAATTTCATGTGACTCACTTTATTGCAATATTCGTTTTATAGCAGTGAACTGGAACTGAATCTGCAAAATCTCCAAGGTACACATGTTTGGAAAATCCTAAAGACTTCATCCCAAAGTTGTCAGATCAAATCAATTAATTCAGTAAAATTAAAGGATAGCAAAACTAACATACAAAAATCAATAGCCTTTTTATATACTAACGGCAGATTATCAGAAAAAATAAAGAAAATAAGCAATCCCCTGTACAATAGCATCAAAAAAAAAAGGAGGTGAGAAACCTTTACTCTGAAAACTATAAGACATTGATGAAAGATGTTTGTTTTACTTTTTAGTCACAAATAAATAGAAGGGTATCCTGTGTCTTGAATGAGAAGAATTAATATTATTAAAAATTTCATACTGCCAAAAAAACTATAGATTCAATGTAATCCCTATCAAGATTCCAATGGCATTTTTATAGATATAGAAAAACCATCCTAAAATTTATATGGAAACAAAAAAGAGTAGCCAAAGCAATCCTTCGAAAGAACAAAACAATAAATATCTTACCTGATTTCAAGCTATACTATAAATTTATAGTATTCAAAACAATTCTGGCATAAAAACAGACAGATTAATGGAACAGAATTGGGAGCTTGGAAGTAAAGGTGAAAAAGAAGTTTCTTTTAATCAGAAAGCCACTAACTTGGGGAGAAGGTGGACTTGTGCCCCCAAAAGACAAGTCTGAAGATTCTGTTCCATCACAAAAGTTTTAAAGGGAAAAGGGAAATGATCTCAGTTAATCACTGGGGTGGGGGTTAGAGTCATCATGGTCCCTCACTGCCTTCAGCCTTGTCAGCTTCTTGTGGTCTTTCTTTAGTTGCTATCTTGTTCACATAGTTCGTTGCTGAGATTACTGAAGGGGAAGCTGGGGAAGAGGTCTGGTCACCTGCTGGTTACTTAATCTTCATTTCTATTTCTTTGATCTATGGGAAGAACCAACGGGTTGGACACGGGTTCAGATCAAAAGATTTGAAAAGTGTGCTTAGGTTGAGATGAGCAGAGCATGAAGAGGCCCTAATTTAAGTTTGGTTAAAATATAGCTTCACTCACATGGCAAGAAAAGGGGTTCCCTGCTGAGGACTGTTTTCTGCAAAAGGCTGCTTACATCCCTGCATTTTTTCCCCAGCCTTTTTAAACTTACCCATCTCAGTTCATAGAGAATAATGTAATCAAAATATAAATTTGTCCACCTGCTTTCCTGCTGGAAGTAACAATGACTTGCATCGTTTTCACCATTATTTTCTCTGCATGGATTTCCTTTCTTCCCCTTCTAGCCTCATAAGCTACCAACCTGCTTTTGTTTTATGATCAATGACAACTTTGTTGCTTTATTTCAATGCTTCATGCTTTTATATTTATGTTTTTACTGTTTCCCTTTACCTGAATCTCTCTTTCTCCTTTTTCTTCTGGTCAATTGACTTCCAGACTTTAATAAGCATTTTGGCTGGTACTCCCTCCATGACAACTTCCCTGAAACATTCAGATGTATGGGATGCTTCTCCATGCACATATTCCTACCTTAGTACTTGCCTTATGTTGATCATCTTTCGTTAGACTGTAAGCTCCCTGAACACAGGATATTTTTTTTTTCGTGGACCAGTCACATAGCAGACCTTCTGTGAGCGCAGTTTTATGTCATCTTCTAATGTGGCGTTTCAAACCCTCATGCATATGTTACCATTGTACTCTGGGGGATTCACCAATTCTGCTTATTGAACATGAGGGTACATTCCTATGAATGTAATTAATGAGTAACATAATTGTTTTCTTCTAATTTTGAAAATATGCAGGTCCTTAATAATCACAGTCTATAATAAGTCAAAGGCATATAAAGTGACACAGGAATCTCTTGCAACATTACAGACTGGATTAAAAATATCCAAGTATGGTACTCAGTATCTCTCTCTCTTTTTCTTTTTTTTGGTTTTTCTACAGATTGCTGCCAATTCCTGGGGAAAGTCCTGGGGAGAGAATGGCTATTTTAGGATTCTTCGAGGAGTAAATGAGTCTGACATTGAAAAGTTGATTATCGCAGCTTGGGGCCAGCTGACAAGTGCAGATGAACCATAACATATCATTAAATTTCCATCAGGCCAAGCATTCAAGTCACCCTTTAAATTGAAATTAAGCCATGTGAGGTTCTCTGTGACAGTGCAATCTTTGCCTTTTCACCTTGTTATCACAACCCGCTTGTTTTCTTTTTTCGCCCCAGACCCTAAGCTCCCGTTTCTTTTATGTCACCGAGTATGTAAAACCACTAACAGAGGGCAGCAGAGGGATTGACTGCCTTGCAAGTTCCCTAGAAGCCTTCATGTCCCTCCGATGACAATGTTCTTTTTGACTTTGATCATTTGCAAACAGTGTGATGGCATTTGTTTTAAAAGTTCATAGCATTTGTTTGTGGAGATGATATGGTTTCTCTGTCTTTGAGCAATGAGGATGTCAGACAACAAAAAGCACTGAAAACACCAGTTTGCCATCACGTACAATTTTTTTCAACCCAGTAATGCTTTCTTAATTCCGACATTGTTTATGATTTGCTAAAAAGCAGTGGAAATATATTGTTTCTCTCAGTAAGCTCACATTTTGGTTCTTTTCATTCATCTAAACTGGACTTGCAATCTGACTCAAAGGGAGAGTCACTATCATAGGAAAGGCCTACTTTTAACCCTACAATGTAATTGCTTATGATGCGGGGAAGATGGTAACAAAAAACTTAGATGCTGACAATGGAAGTACTGTCTTAATGTGTATGTAGGACACACACTCCTATTTTTGGAAACCAGTGCATTTGGTGTAAAGTCTATTAAAATGAGCTGAGAAACTGTATTTGGCAAGATCACATATTTACCCCCCAAAACAGCTCAGTTGTCACAAATTTGCATCAGTTCTAAATAGTCAGAGAAGCAAAAATAGCCTCATTATCCTTGTTGGGAAAGGATGCAATCTTCTAATAATTCACTGACATCTAAAATGACAAACTAGTAAATGAAGAAGCAAAGCTGACCTGTCAGTGAGCCTGACGGATTATAATGACAATGGTGGGAGACCCATGACCTTCACTTCTGGGCCCTCTATTGTCTGGATTTCCAGTGTAGAGCTCTTTTATGTGGTTGCACCCAACAATACCCTGGTTAAATGAGCCAGATGTGCTGAAAACGTGAGAAAACAGTACAAAAATGTGAAGAGCTGCTGCAATGGTTGTTTTCTCCATCAGTCTCTGCTGTGTTATCAGAAGAAGCATCTATTCACTTAATTCTCCCCTAGAAGCCACACAGGAGTCTCATTCACCTTTTGTGGTTGGTTGATACGTGTGTGTGTATGTACGAATGTGTAGGTACACCCATGTATGTGTGTATGCACATATATATACATATATAATGTAATATATGATATTGCTCAGCCAAAAAAAAAGAAATAATGCCACTTGCAGTAACAGATGTATTTAGAGATTATCATCTTAAGTGAAATAAATCAAATGGAGAAAGACAAATGCCATATGATACCACTTCTGTGTCAAATCTAAATAAATTATTTAAATGAACTTATTTACAAAACAGAAACAGACATAGAGATATAGAAGACAAATTTATGTTTACCAAAGCACAAAGTTGAGGACGGGATAAGTCAGGAGGTTGGGATTAACAGATACATACTGCTGTATATAAAACAGATAAATAACAAGGATCTAATGTACAGCACACGAAAGTATATTCAATATCTTGTAATAAACTAAAATAATCAAAATTTTCTTATTCTTTTAGCTTTAAAGAGCATATGTGGTTCTATTTATTATCTGAGTTGGCCTTCAGAAAATAGTGATTGGCATCTTCCTTTGCCCACCAAGCAGTAAGTAGCTGTTTATGGAATAGATTTGACTGCTGACTAGACGGGGTCCTCCCATGATGTGATTTTCCTTGGCCTGTTGGGTGAGTGTGCCCTACTCACCTTGGCCTGGACTGAGCAATGAGAAGGACCACACATTCGGCCCATGTGACTTCAGCATTCCAGTCTCTGCTTACACATACGAGGTCTCATTATTTTGTGCTTAGAGCATAGGAGGGAAGAATTGTCCTATGATCACAGAACAGCCAGGACACTATGTCTCAGATTGGGAGACACTGAGAGTACTCAGACCTGGTTTTCTTCCTGTTCAATCCAAGGGATGTGCTGCTTATGTGCTCTTCATGGGTTTCAGCTGAAATCCAGAACTTTGACTAGTTTTTCCTGGAAAAAACAGGAAATAGTCCCAAGATAACACATTGAATTACAGCCTGGCTGCTCCACCCTGTTGAATCATGCTTCTATCTTCAAGTGTTGTTAAGAAACATAATTAAGAAAGAAGTAGAGAAGATCTGGAACACAGGACTCATGTCCTTTCGGGGTTCACCATGTTTGAGTCCCACCTCTTTGTCTTCTAAACAAGAAAAAGGCTTCTCCAGGTTTTTAAAATTCATATTCATGAATTCTCTTTAAACCCCCAAATGGAATTGTTAGTTGATATTCTACCAGAAAAAAAGGAAATGTCTCTAAGTGTTTTCAATAAGAGGAAGAGAGTGAAAAGACTTGGCTGTGTAGGTGATGGAGGAGCAGAGAGGGGAGTAAAGTATGCTGAGTCAGTCCAGGGACGAATCGCAGGAGGAGGCCATCATAATCCCTAGACCGAGGGCTCAAAGTGAAGCAGGGGGTGACTGGGATCTGGGGACAGGTGTTTTCCTGCTGGTAGATGGGAGCAGGACTGACCTGTTTGGTGAAAGCTGGAGTTATGAAAAGACAAAGTGTGGCCAGATGTGCCACCTGAAGCAGAGAGGGAGACAAATACTAAAGCTTCTACTTTGCTCAAACCTTCCAAACTCTCATCACTGCCTCTCATTGGCTGATCCAGCTGAAAGACAATTGATACAGGAGGTGATGAAATCAAGCTGTCATGGTTCAATTATGCCCATTACCAGATACAAAGACTAGGATGAGGTTATATGAGGGATAAATGATAGAATAAGCAGAAAGTACAGTTTTGCTTCATTCCATGTAGATATTGGAAATTAAGAGTTCATGAAGGAACAATTTCTCACTGATTGGTTACATTGGATCCCACCAAAAATGATACTCCATGTCCAGAGGCAAAGGAGAAGACCCAACAAGATGGTAGGAGGGATGAAATCGCATTTAGAATCAAATCCCATACCTGCCAGAGATGCTTAGAGGGCTCAAACAAAGCCCGTGTGCACCAGGACCCAGATACTCCACAGAGACTGAGCCAGACCCGCCTTTGACAGTCTAAGTGTCTCCTGCAGAGGCACGGGGCAGTAGTGGCCTGCCGCGGGGACAGGGGCTCCGGCTGCAGCAGATCTGGGACACGTGGCATGTGGCATAAGCCCTCTTAGAGGAGGTTGCCATTGGCCCCACCATAGAGCCACTGGGCAGATGACCCACAAACTGCAGAACAATTATACCAAAGAAATTCTCACACTGTTAAGGAAGTGCTAGGACCCACAGTGGATTTCCCAACCTGGGGATCCAGCAAGGGGACTGAGAACCCCCAGGGAATTTGACCTTGGAGGCCAGTGGAATTTAATTACAGAACTTCCACAGTACTGGGGAAACAGATTCTTGGAGGGCACAAAGACTTGTGTGCACCAGGACCCAGGAGAAAGGAGCAGTGACCCCACAAAACACTGAGCCAGACTTGCCTGTGAGTGTCCTGCTGCACGGTCAGAGGCACTGAATACAGCAGTAGGGGCATAAGTCCTTTTGAAGAAGGCCACCATTACTGCCATTACCCCTACTATAGTTTTCACCCCTACCATAGTTTGGCCTCAGGCCAAGCAACAGGAAGGGAACACAGCTCCACCCAACAGAAAATCAGATTAAAGATTTACTGAGCATGGCCCTGCCCATCAGAAGAAGACCCAGTATCCCCCACAGTCAGACTGTACTATCAGGAAGCTTCCACAGGTTTCTAATCCATCAGAGGGCAGACAGAATGAAAAGGACAAGCACAGAAAACTAACCAAGCTGATCACATGCATCACAGCCTTGTCTAACCCAGTGAAGCTATGAACCTTGCCATGCAGGGCCACTCAAGACAGACTGGTCATGGTGGAGAGTTCTGACAAAATGTGGCCCACTGGAGAAGGGAATGGCAAACCACCTCAGTATTCTTCCCTTAAGAACCCCATGAACAGTATGAAAAGGCAAAAAGATATGACACTGAAAGATGAACTCCACAGCTCAGTTGTTGCCCAATATGCTACTGGAGAAGAGTGGAGAAATAGCTCCAGAAAGAAGAGATGGAGTCAAAGCAAAAACAATGCCCAGTTGTGGATGTGACTGGTGATGGAAGTAAAGTCTGATGCTATAAAGAACAATACTGCATATGAACCTGGAATGTTAGGTCCATGAATCAAGGTAAATTGGATGTGGTCAAAAAGGAGACGGCAAGAGTGAATATCAACATTTTAGGAATCAGTGAACTAAAATGGACTGGAATGGGTGAATTTAATTCCGATGACCATTATATTTACTACTGTGGGCAAGATCCCTTTAGAAAAAATGGAGTAGCCCTCATAGTTAACAAAAGAGTCCAAAGTGCAATACTTGGGTGCAATCTCAAAAATGGCAGAATGGTATCTGTTTGCTTCCAAGGCAAATCATACAATACCACAGTAATACAAGTCTATGCCCCAACCACTAATCCCAAAGAAGCTGAAGTTTCATGGTTCTATGATGGCCTACATGAACTTCTAGGACTAATAGCCAAAAAAAAAAAAAAAAATGTCCTTTTTGTCATAGGGGACTGGAATGCAAAAGTAGAAAGTCAAGAGATACCTGAAGTAACAGACAAGTTTGGTTTTGGAGTACAAAATGAAGCAGGGCAGACTAACAGAGTTTTGCCAAAAGAACATACTGGTCCTAGCAAACACACTCTTCCAACAACACAAGAGGCAACTCAACACATGGTCATCACTAGATGTTCAAAACTGAAATAAAATTGATTGCATTATTTGCAGCTGAAGATGGAGAAGTTCTATGTAGTCAGCAAACACAAGACTGGGAGTTGACAGTGGCTCACATCATGAACTCCTTATTGCAAAATTCAGACTTAAATTGAAGAAAGTAGGGAAAACCACTAGATCATTCAAACTGAATGTGAGAGTAGTTCAGTTGTGTCTGACTCTTTGCAACCCACTGGACTATACAATCCATGGAACTTTCCAGGCCAGAATACTGGAGTGGGTAGCTGTTCCTTTCTCCAGGGGATCTTCATAACCCAATAATCAAACCCATGTCTCCTGCATTTCAGGTGGATTCTTTATGAGCTGAGCCACCACTGAAGCCCAAGAATACTGGAGTGGGTAGCCTATCCCTTCTTCGGGAAATCTTTCTGACCCAGGAATCAAACCAGCATCTCCTGTACTGGAGGCGAATTCTCCATCAACTGAGCTACCAGGGAAGTCAGACATTTCAGGTATGAGCTAAATCAAAGGAACTGACAAATAGACTCAAGGGATTAGATCTGATAGACAGAGTGCCTGAAGAACTGTGGACAGAGGTTCATGACATTGTACAGGAGGTGGTGATCAAAACCATCCCCAAGGAGAAAAAATGCAAAAAGGCAAAATGATTGTCTGAGGAATCTTTACAAACAGCTGAGAAAAGAAGAGAACCGAAAGACAAAGGAGAAATGGGAAAAGTTCCAAAGAAGAGCAAGGAGAGATAAGAAAGCTTTCCTTGGTGATCAATGCAAAGAAAAAGAGGAAAACAATAGAATGGGAAAGACTAGAGATCTCTTCAAGAAAATTAGAGATACCAAGGGAACATTTCATGCAAAGATGGGCACAATCAAGGACAGAAACAGTCCTAACAGAAGCAGAAGATTTTCAGAGGTGGCAAGAATACACAGAGGAACCAAACAAAAAAGAACTTAATGACCCAGATAAACACGATGGTGTGATTGTTCACCTAGGGCCAGATATCCTGGAGTGAGAAGTCAAGTGGGCCTTAGGAAGCATCACTGTGAACTAAGCTAGTGGAGGTGATGTAATTCCAGTTGAGCTATTTCAAATCTTAAAAGAGGATGCTGTGAAAGTGTTGCACTCAATATGCCAGCAAATTTGGAAAACTCAGCAGTGGCCACAGAACTGGAAAAGGTCAGTTTTCATTCCAATCCCAAAGAAGGGCAATGCCAAAGAAGGCTCAGACTACCCACACAACTGCACTCATCTCATATGCTAGTAATGTAATGCTCAAAATTCTCTAAGCAAGGCTTCAACAGTACGCAAACCGTGAACTTCCGGATGTTAAAGTTGGATTTGGAAAAGGCAGAGGAATCAGAGATCAAATTGCTAATATCCACTGGATCATAGAAAAAGCAAGAGAATTCCGGAAAAACATCTGCTTCTGCTTTATTGACTATGCCAAATCCTTTGACTGTGTGGATAACAAGAAACTGTGGATAATTCTTAAAGGGATGGGAGCAACAGAACACCTTACCTGCCTCCTGAGAAATCTGTGTTCAGGTCAGGAAGCAACAATTAGAGCTCGACATGAAACAACAGAGTGGTTCCAAACTGGGAAAGGAGTACATCAAGGCTGTATATTGTCACCCTGCTTATTTAACTGATATGCAGAGTACATCATGAAAATGCTGGGTTGGATGAAGCACAAACTGAAACTAGAGCTTCTTGATGAAAGTGAAAGAGGAAAGTGAAAAAGCTGGCTTAAAACTCAACATTCAAAAAATGAAGATCATGGCATCCAGTCCCATCATTTTATGGTAAATAGATGGGGAAACAATGGAAACAGCAACAGACTTTCTTTTCTTGGGCTCCAAAATCACTGCAGATGGTGACTGCAGGTATGAAATTAAAAGACACTTGCTCCTTGGAAGAAAAGCTGTGACAAACCTTGATAGCATATTAAAAAGCAGAGAGATTGCTTTGCCAACAAAGTCCATATAGTCAAAGCTATGGTTTTTCCAGTTGCCATGTATGCATGTGAGAATTGGACCAGAAAGAAAGCTTGTGAAAGTCACTCAGTCCTGTCCTACTCTTTGTGACCTCATGGACTATATAGTCCATGGAATTCTTCAGGCTAGAATACTGGAGAGGGTAGCTTTTCCTTTTCCAGGGGATTTTTCCAGCCCAGGGATCAAACCCAGATCTCCTGCATTACAAGCGGATTCTTGACCAGTTGAGCCACCAGGAAAGCCCAAGAATGCTTAGCATCAAAGAATTGATACTTCTGAACTGTGGTGCTGGAGAAGACTCTTGAGGGTCCCTGGACTGCATGAGATCCAACCAGTCCATCCTGAAGGAAATCAGTCCTAAAGATTCATTGCGAGGACTGATGTTGAAGCTGAAACTCCAATACTTTGGTGACTTGACACGAAGAACTGGCTCACTGGAAAAACCCTGATGCTGGGAAAGATTGAAGGCAGGTGGAGAAGGGGACGACAGGTGGTTGGATGGCATCACTCACTCAATGGACATGAGTTTGAGTAAACTCTGGGAGCTGGTGATGGACAGGGAGGCCTGGCATACTGCAGTCCACAGGGTCGCAAAGGGTTGGACACAACTGAGCTACTGAACTGAAAGGGCATACTGACTTTTTTCTCCCCAGAGGTATCTATGACGGAGGGAAAACCAGGCCAGCACTGTCAGAAATGGTGTGACTGAATGAAGGAGAAAGCTTTTTCACCTTCAGTAATGAGCACTAATATACATCATTTTTGTTTAGAGATCAGAAGTGAATGTTTAGTTGGTTGGTAACCCCTATAACGTGAGGTTTCTCCCAAGAACCACTAGTCACAACCTCATTGGTTAGAATTAGTGCAGCTGGAAATAACTTTTCCCTCTGTCATCCATTCCCTGGCCCCTTGTTTGTAACCTCCACTCCCTATACAATGAGCTAAGTCTGCTTCTTCTGAGATTATAAAAAAGTGTCAGTTATATAGAATATAAGTTCTATTATCTTGGGTTATACCCACCATTTAAAATTTTCCCAGGTTACAGTTAGGCCACTGGGAAGTTCTGCAGTGGCAGTGACACCTGGCAAAGCTCTGCCTGGCTCCGTGCTCACTCATCTGGCCAGGTACTCATTGTGGGGACCGGCATGTATTGTTGTATACAATTGCATACAATGGCTCATTGTATGCAACATACACATTGTACACAACATGTGTCATTTTATGCAATGGATCATCATAGTGACAAAAAATCATTAAGTCCATCTAAGAAAGAAGTGGGAAATTTTATTTTTAAGCAGTTTTGAAGATTATAGCCCAGAAATCTCAGAAAACTCTGAGAGCACTTTCACCTGTTAGAAGTCAGGGCACAGTTGTATAAATAGTTTTGAGACAGAAGTCTCTACATCAAATGATGCGTTATTGACAGCTGCATAATCAGACCTGGCATCATCATGGTGTGTCATGTGACCCCGTACACGATCAAGAAGGAATGGACCTTTTAGAGAGTTTTGTCATTGATGTTAAAACATCAATGCTCTTTATGGTTGAGCAAGTCCCCCTGCCTGTGCGGGAGGTCTGATTGATGAATGAAGCAGGTATACAGTGTGCAGTGTGGGGTGAGGAGGCCAAAGGGCAAAACTTTTTTTGTTTAAATTTCTCTGGTCTTGCCATAAAAATGTGACTTATTCCATAATTGTATAGTACATGTACATGGCATGTACCACTGTATATAATGGTTCATTGTATACAACATACACACCATTGTACACAGCATGTACAATTGTGTACAATGGTTCCATGCATGTCCATAGCCCTTTTCTCTTAAAAATCCTTGTTGAAGAAAACACATTATCTATTCTATATCTATTACACTTGTCCCTCAGTATACATGGGGAATTGGTTTTAGGAGCTCCTACAGATGCCCAAATCTGCAGACACTCAAGTCCCTATTATGCATAAAACAGCAGGGTTCAGTGTTGACAGTTGGCCCTCCTTATCCATGGGTTTCACATCTGCAGATTCAACTATACACATTATTTCACAAACTACTGTTTTATAAAACAGTGTATATAGTCATTTTGTGATTTATATACACATACATTAAATATTATATAGCTATGTAAATTATATGATATATATAAAAGACAAAATGACCCAAGAAGAAATAAATAGGCAGAAAAATCATTAACCAAGAAATAAATAGGTTTGCTAAATTTTACTGCATGAAATTTATAACATTATTCCACAAAAGACACAATTGAAATAATAAGGAAAGTGAAGAGATGAAGTAAATGAGGAGAAAATATTTGTAGCATACTAAGCAATAGAAACATATATTTTCCTATTTCATATTACTAAAAATATTAGCTTATATTATTTATAGTATATTTATATATACTAGACTATTATTATTTATAGTATATTTATATTTATTTATAGTATTACTATCTATCATGCTTTTAATTTTTATGGGTATGTATTTATTTCTCACTTTTCCTCCTTAATATCCTTTATCCTTTACACATTTTTTCTCTTTTCTTAAACTCATCAGGGATTTGTCTATTTCATCTTCCTTTTCAAAGAAACAATTGTGGTTTTTCGTATTTTCTTCTGCATCATTGTTTTCTGTATAGTTATAGTTAATAACTGTTTCCATCATTGTTATCTTCTTCCTAATTTCTTTGCAATTATTCTGAATATTTTTTCTAGTTTCTTAAAGTAAACCCTTAACTCATTAATTCTGAGCTTTTCTAGTGTTCTAATTTAAGTATTTATGTATGATGCTCTCTAAATGATGCTTCTCAGTATAATCATGGCTTCCTTTCACTCTTTATAATTCTAATTATTTAATTTTTTTAAAGAGACACATTTTCTATTAAATGAAACCTTGAGAAAAGTTGCATCAATTGCAGTTATATTTTACTTCTCATGTACTCCCTTAGCTCATCTCTATTCAGTGAGTTTACAAATGCAATGTAGACCTAACTTAATAGCATAGCATAGATATGTCAACTGTATGGTTTAGTGACTAGTTGTATTGATGTACTTTGCATTGCAAGAAACACGTTTCAATATTTAGGTCTCTAATACATATTTGAAACTGGAACATTCACAGCAGGCTAGTTCTCAGATGTATTTACTTATGAAAGTCATATTTCCAGGGAGAACTTCTCTCTGTGGCCAAGCCATTAAGTGTTAGTTCTTTCATTTCAAGTGATAAGATTCTCTTTTTCAAGAGCCACTCGCTATGAGATCCCTCCCTTCTTAGCCTACTAGTTTCCTACAGACAAAGAAAATAAAGTAGCAGAAAAGCCAAGCAAGCTGTAAATGATTTTGCATTAAAAAATTCATTTCTGATTTTGTAGTATGTTGTGTTTCTATAAAATATTTTGGCATTTGGCATGTTGAATTCACAGGTACATTCCCAGTAAAGAGATATTTGTGCTCAGGAAGAAAGCTTTATTCTTACCATTGCAATTACTAGTGATAATTGCCATTTACAATCTCTTTAGCATTTACCCAACTCTGTCTAATTTATACTTTTGATTCATGAATTAATACAGCACAAAATATCTTTCCTTGAAAATGTATTAATTTCAAACAGAAATAACTCCATTGTAGAAAAAAACCTCTTTTGACTATTTGTCAGATATTTGACATATGTATACGACATGCATATGAACATTGCTTTAAAGGATTATAGAATAATTAAGATGATAATGCAATGAAGTAATAAAGATAGCATTTCTCTATTTTAATGTAGTTTGGAGGAGTGCCTGTGAAATATAGTTGTCCTCTGAAAATGTAGGGGTTAAGAGCTCTGACTCTCTGGAAAGTCAAAATTCTGTGTATAACTTTACAGTTGGCCTTCATTTCCAGGGTTCTGGTTCCGCATCCATGGATTCAACCAATTGTGGATCAGGTAGTAAGTACTGAAGAAAATCCCTGTATAAGTGGACCTACGCAGTTCAAAACTATATTGTTCAAGGGCAACTGCACTGTAAAACTAAGTCTCAATTCTCCATGTGAATATCGAATTATCAAGTAAAGCAGCTTTGAGACCTCTGAGAAGTTACTAAATGTCTATTGCTTCTTGGGGGGTCATGTTCAACTAAGTAAACATATTAATCATATTAACATTCATTGAGCCTTCACTATGTACTGAGTGATAATGACAAGTGCTGTTCAGAGTCTTCACTTCACTTAACAGGTGGTTCATGCAGCTCCAGGAGATATAATTTAAAGAGGACACAGGCTCTTTTAATGACAGGACAACATTCTCCTCATCTTAAGGTGGCAGCAGGTGCAGGGACGGCAAAAGGGAGGGGACACGGTGATCCAAACAAGTCCCTGAAATTTTTTCCCACTCCTGACTCCCTATCCTGCAGGTGACTAAGGGTAGCCAACTTACCTCAGAGTGGTTCTGTGTAAGCCAGTGTCCATATTTTCTGATCCAACCATTAGGATGCCTAGTCAGATATCTACAAGTATGCTTAGGGAGATCATGGGATCTTCTATTTGACATCATGATGGCTCTGGAGAATCTACTACTCAAGGATGCTATGTGAATAAATGTTTCTAAGTAAACAGAACAGACACTCCTTTAGTTTACAAGCTATCCTTCAAGGACTACCTGGGACAAGGGGAGAAAAGAGAAGGTTTCCAAGTTCCAGATAGAAACTGGAGGTAAACACACATCATCTCACTTTAGGAGATGGAAATGGAAATCTGGGTCTTCCAGGATCATCTAGACTTCTTACAGTGGGAGGAGAATTTCAACATTCATTTGTTGCCAATGGTTTTAGCAATCTGACATTGTCTATGGTGGTAATGTACACACATGTGCACATGTGTACACACGTGTAGACAGAGACACACTTGGTCTTTTTGGAACTTTGGAGATAGGAGTCTCTTTCACACCCAAGTTTGGAAGTTTGTTATTTAAATAGAAGTTTACTGAGAGTCTGCTCTGTATTACTCTGTGTCAGGCACCAGGGATATTTGGGGCAAAAAGTCAGACCTGGGCTCTCCTTTCGGAAATGTGCTTTTTAGTCTAGCATGAAAAAATATCCAGGGACTTCTCAGGTGGTCCAGTGGTTAAGAATTTGCCTTGCAATGCAGGGGACATGGGTTTGATTTCTGTTTCAGTTCAGTTCATTTCAGTCGCTCAGTCATGTCTGACTCTTTGCGACCCCAGGGACTGCAGCACGCCAGGCTTCCGTGTCCACCACCAACTCCTGGAGCTTGCTCAAACTCATGTCCATTGAATCAGTGATGCCATCCAACCACCTCATCCTCTTCCGTCCCCTTCTCCTCCTACCTTCAATCTTTCCCAGCATCAGGGTCTTTTCCAATGTCAGTTCTTTGTATCAGTTGGCCAAAGTTTTGGAGCTTCAGCTTTAGCATCAGTCCTTCCAATGAATATTCAGGACTGATTTCCTTTAGGATCGACTGCTTTGATCCTTGCAGTCCAAGGGACTCTCAAGAGTCTTCTCCAACTCCACCAGTTCAAAAACATCAATTTTTCAGCACTCAACTTTATGGTCCAACTCTCACATCCATACATGACTACTGGAAAAATCATAGCTTTGACTAGATGAACCTTTGTTGGCAAAGTAATGTCTCTGCTTTTTAATATGCTGTCTAGGTTGGTCACAGCTTTTCTTCCAAGGAGCAAGCATCTTTTAATTTCATTACTGCAAGGGACTAAGATATCACATGTCCCTGAACAACTAAGCCCACATGCCGCAAATAAAGTCTGTACACAGAAACAAAAGATCCCTCATGCTGCAAGGTAGGTCTGCATGCTGCAGCTATAATGTGGCCAAATGAAGAAATAGGTAAGTATTAAAAATAAATATTCAGTGCATGAGTACAATGATTTATGAGGAATATTTTGAATGGAATTTCTGCATGACTAGAAGCTATAACAGGAGTAATTGGTCTAGTTCAGGGTATTGGAAGGTAAATGGCTTTTCAGAAGCTATATTTAAGTTAGTCTCCAAAGGAAAAGTAGGAGTAGACTAGAGAGAGTCACACTTGGGTGGCAAATGAGAAGCACTGGGCTGGATGAAGCACAAGCTGGCATCAAGATTGCCGGGAGAAATATCAATAACCTCAGACATGCAGATGACACCACCCTTACGGCAGAAAGTGAAGAGGAACTAAAAAGCCTCTTGATGAAAGTGAAAAAGGAGAGTGAAAAGTTGGCTTAAAATTCAACATTCAGAAAACTAAGATCATGGCATCTGGTCCCATCACTTCATGGCAAATAGATAGGGAAGCAATGGAAACAGTGGCAGACTTTATTTTGGGGGGCTCCAAAATCACTGCAGATGCTGACTGCAGCCATGAAATTAAAAGACTCTTACTCCTTGGAAGAAAATCTATGACCAACCTAGATAGTATATTAAAAAGCAGAGACATTACTTTGCCAACCAAGGTTCGTCTAGTCAAGGCTATGGTTTTTCCAGTGGTCATGTATAGATGTGAGAGTTGGACTGTGAAGAAAGCTGAGTGCTGAAGAATTGATGCTTTTGAGCTGTGGTGTTAGAGAAGACTCTTGAGAGTGCCTTGGACTACAAGGAGATTCAACCAGTCCATCCTGAAGGAGATCAGTCCTGAGTGTTCATTGGAAGGACTGATGTTGAAGCTGAAACTCCAATACTTTGGCCACCTAATATGAAGAGCTGACTCATTTGAAAAGACCCTGATGCTGGGAAAGATTGAAGGCAGGAGAAGAATGTGAAGGAAGAGGATGAGATGGTGGGATGGCATCACCGACTCAATGGACATGAGGTTGAGTAAGCTCCAGGAGTTGGTAATGGACAGAGAGGCCTGGCGTGCAGCAGTCCATGGGGTCACAAAGAGTGGGATGCAACTGAGTGACTGAATTGAACTGAACTGAAGAAAAGTCTTCAGTAATACCAAAAGAGTTAAAAAGAGGCTTTTTTGCAAGTGAGTGAGTGAGACAAGGAGGGAGGGTGGTAGGGAGGTAGGTGACAATTAAATTGTATAAGACAGTAGGAATGATGTTAGAGAACTTTGCCTTTATCCCCAAAGCCATGATGAGGGGAGACTATTAAAATTTTTTGAAATGTCCTGTTGGCTGGAGGGTTGATGTGAGGAGGGCAAGACCAGAGACAAGGCTCCCACTCATCAAGTGGTTGATTAAGAAGCTTGGGGCTAGATGTAGTGGTGATTTAGACCAGGAAATGGAGAAGAGAAATGTCCTGTTTGGCAAAGTGTTTAGGTTATAAGATTATCAGGACTTGATTTAAGACCCATGATGAGGAGCAAGAGAGAGAGGATTCCAGAAGGATTCCAAAGGTTTGGGTTATTAAACCAAGTTAAAGCTCAGGGATTTTCAGAGGGATACTTGAAGTTACCAACCTCCATCCACAGTTCTTCATGCACTCTGTCTACCAGATCTAATCCCTTGAATCAATTCATCACCTGCACTGTATCATCATAAGGGCTTTTATTAGATGATACCTGAATAGTTTAGTGGTTTACCCAACTTGTTTCAATATAAGCCTGAATTTTACAATATGGAGGTCATAACCTGAGCCACAGTCAGCTCCAGGTTTTGTTTTGCTGACTGTTGAGGGCTTCTCCATCTTCAGCTGCAAAGAACTTAATCAATCTGACTTGGTATTGACTGTCTGGTGATGTCCCTGTGGAGAATCATCATTTGGGTGGTTGGAAAAGGGTGTTTTCTATGACCAACGTGTTCTCTTGACAAAACTCTGTTAGCTGAGGAAAGAAGACAAGTGGAAGTTAAGCGATAAAGGAAAAGATACACCCAACTGAATGCAGAGTGCCAGAGAATAACAAGGAGACACAAAAAAGCCTTCTTAAATGAACAAGGCAAAGAAATAGAATCAAAGAATAGGTAAGAAAATTGGAGATATCATGGGAACATTTCGTGCTAGGATGGGCATGATAGAGGAGAGAAATGGTAAGGACCTAACAGAAGCAGAAGAGATCAAGAAGAGGTGGCAAGAACACACGGAAGACAAGGCTGTATATTTATTATCACTCTGCTTATTTAACTTATATGCAGAGTACATCACGAAAAGTGACAGACTGAATGAATCAAAAGCTGGAAGCAAGGTTGTGGGAGAAATATCAACACGCTCAGATGTGCAGGTGATACCACTGAAAGTGAAGAGGAGCTAAAGAGCCTCTTGATGGAGAGAAAGGGGAGAGTGAAAAAGCTGGCTTGAAACTCAACATTCAAGAAACTAAGATCATGGCGTCTGGTCTCATGGCGTCTGGTCCCCTTCATGGTAGATAGAAGGGGAAATTGTGGAAACAGTGACAGATTTTATTTACTTGGACTGCAAAATCATTGTGGATGGTGGCTTCAGCCATGAAATTAAAAGACACTTGCTCTTTGGAAGTAAAGCTGTGACAAATCTAGACAGTGTATTAAAAGCAGAGAGATCACTTTGCCAACAAAGGTCCACATAGTCAAAGCTATGGTTTCCCTAGTAGCCATGTACGGATATGAAAGTTGGACCATGAAAAAGACCAAGTGCTGAAGAACTGATATTTTCAAATTGTGGAGTGCTGAAAAAGACTCTTGAGAGTCCCTTGGACAGCAAGGAGATCCAACCAGTGCATCTGAAAGGAAATCAACCCTGAATATTCATTTTAAGGACTGATGCTGAAGCTCCAATACTTTGGCTACCTGATGTGAAGAGCCGACTCATTGGAAAAGACCCTGATCCTGGAAAAGATTGAAGGCAAGAGGGAAAGGAGGCAACAGAGGATGAGATTGTTGGATGGCATCACTGACCCAATGGACCTGAGTTTGAGCAAGCTCTGGGAGAGAGTGGAGGACAGAGGAGCCTGGTGTGTTGCAGTCCATGTGGTCTCAAAAATTAGACATGACTTAGTGACTGAAAAACAACAACAAACCTTGAATCTATCCTAGAAATACTGTTTTCAAGGCAGAAGTTAACTTTGGATGTAAATTTTTCTGTCTCAGCACTTTTGGTATCTAATTCAACAGATCTTTTGAATGACAACTCTGTTAAGTATTGAGAACAGTTCTCACAATACAGGGGTTCAAAAATAGACTTAGTTTAGTAGCTCAAACAGGCTGGAATAAGGGAGAATAGAGGACACAGGAGAAGGGCGGATCCATCTAGATGGCATGATCATGAAAGCCTTTTATAGGGAAGTTATATAATAGTATTCACAGATCAGCCAGGTGAACGAAGAAGGAAGAAAATTTTAGGAAAAGAAAACAGCCTGTTCAAAAGGGAGGTATAAATATTCTCAGTGTAATAGTATAGCTGAAGGAAAAATAAACTGCCCAAAGTGCAGTGGAGTGGGATATGATATGATGTGATGGGAGGTAGACCAAGGTGATTTTGGGAAACAGCAGAGAACAAACCCATGTGGACCATGAAGAACATAATATAGAGCTTAGATTTTATTCTCAGTGTGATGGAAAGGCATTGAGAAACTATTAACTCTTTAATTTCCGTGTGGAAAATGAGTTGAAGAAATATCAAGATGAAGAAAGAACAAATAAGGAGGTTATAGCTGCGGAACCGGTGAGAGTTTGAGGATGCTCAGATCAGGGCAGTAACTGAAGAGTGGGGGATAATGAGAAGCAGGAAGAAATAGAAGTGCTTGTGTGATTGTGGAAGCCTTTTATCTTCTTTTTCAATTGAAGTACAGTTGATTTACAATGTTGTGTTAATCTCTACTGTGATTCAGATAGATACACATGCATATACATACACTGTCTTTAATATTTGTTTCCATTATGATTTATCATAGAATATTGAATATAGCTCTCTGTGCCATGCAGTAGGACTTTGCTGTTTGTCCACTGTCTATGTAAAAGCTACATCTGCTAACCTCAACCTCCCACTCCACCTCTCGCCCTTGGCAAACCAGCCTGTTCTTCATGTCTCTGATTCTGTTTCTGTTACATAAGTTCTTTTGTATCATATTTTAGATTCCACATATAAGTGATACCGTATTTATCTTTCTTTTTCTGACTGACTTCACTTAGTATGATAAATCTCTTGGTTCATCCATGTTGCTGCAAATAACATTATTTTTTTTTCTTTTTATGACTGAGTAACATTCCATTGTGTATATATGTACCACCTCTTCTTTAACCATTCATCTGTCAATGGACATTTAGGTTGTTTCCGTGTCTTCGTTATTGTGACTAGTGCTGCTTCGGACACAGGGGTGCATCTATTTTTTTAAAATTACAGTTTTGTCTGAGTACATACCCAGGAGTGGGATTGCTGGATCATATGGTAATTCTGCTTTTAGTTTTTTGAGGAAACTCCATATTGTTTTCCACAGTAGCTACATTAACTTATATTTGCAGAGACTTTTAGATCTTTCAGATCTTTCCCTGGCCAGCTGAGCTGATGGTAGTGTCATTCACTGAGATGTGGAAGAATCAGAAAAAGCAGCTTTGAGATAAAATCAAGAGTTCACACTTAGGTATGCTAAATTGATATGACTCTAAGGCTCCCATAGTTCTAAAGTGACAAAGGAGAGACCATAAAAGTCTCTTATGTACAAAACAGGTACCGGGAAATATCAAGAGTGGCTTCTAAGTTTGAATAAAGCTGGCTATTATTCATCAACAAGCATAGCTTAAAAATCTGTTTGGAAGAATCATTACATTAGTCCAAAATGAGATGAACTGGAGAATGACAGTGAGACCAACATCTCATTGAATAGAGGGATGCTCCTGCTGGAGACCAAACTGGAGAATGAGCATCACGTCTGCATGTGATACGGACAAATGCCAATCAGTTCAGTTCAGTCACTCAGTTGTGTCCAACTCTTTGCGACCCCGTGAACTGCAGCACTCTAGGCCTCCCTGTCCATCACCAACTCCCGGAGTTTACTCAAACTCATGCCATCAAGTTGGTGATGTCATCCAGCCATCTCATCCTCTGTCGTCCCTGTCTCCTCCCGCCCCCAGTCCCTCCCAGCATCAGAGTCTTTTCCAGTGAGTCAATTCCTCGCATGAGGTGACCAAAGTATTGCAGTTTCAGCTTTAGCATCAGTCCTTCCAATGAACACCCAGGACTGATTTCCTTTAGAATGGACTGGATGGATCTCCTTGCAGTCCAAGGGATTCTAAAGAGTCTTTTTCAACACCACAGTTCAAAAGCATCAATTCTTTGGCACTCAGCTTTCTCTACAGCCCAACTCTCACATCCATACACGACCATTGGAAAAACCATAGCTTTGACCAGACAGACCTTTGATAGCAAAGTAATGTCTCCCCTTTTTAATATGCTGTCTAGGTTGGTCACAGCTTTTCTTCCAAGGAGCAAGCATCTTTTAATTTCATGGCTACAGTCACTGTCTGGAGTGATCTTGGAGCTCAAAAAAATAAAGTCTGCTACTGTTTCCACTGTTTCCCCATCTATTTACCATGAAGTGATGGGACCAGATGCCTTGATCTTAGTTTTCTGAATGTTGAATTTTAAGCCAACTTTTTCACTCTCCTCTTTCACTTTCATCAAGAGGCTCTTTAGTTCTTCACTGATGATGAGGTCCAAATACCCTTCTTCCTTCCTCTCATCGTGCAATGCTCCAAGGAAGGCTAAATAAGTCTTGGGAAATAACTACATCCCAGAAAGCAATCAGGAATAAATCCTCAGTTAACTAGTTTTGAAATAGAAATGACTATTTGTACCAAGACATGAGTTTGAGCAAGCTCCAGGAGATGGTGAAGGACAGAGAAGCCTGGCATGCTGCAGTTCACGGGGTTGCAAAGAGTAGGACATGACTGAGTGACTGATCAACAACCAAGAATTTACTAAAATGATATTATTTGCCCATAATATTGGATGGGCAATTAAAGTATAAATTTAACAATATTACAAAAATACTAAAAATGTTCTATATGTATGTGGTGTATATGTATATATATGGATATTGTGTGTGTGTGTGTAAAGCATATTCTCTTCATAGTTGATTAGAATATTCTTGAGGGAGAAAATTTTGTATCCTCAGCTGTGCTAATGTAATGCTTATTCCAAACAGATATTTAGTATATGCTTGCTAATGAATAGCCAACATTTTAAAGTGCAGATATTAAAAAAAATGTGATGCAAAATTTTTGTGAATATTCCAGTGGCCAAGTTTAGTATCTGCAATGTCTATAGAGTGAAATATTCTGATTAATTGAAGTCCTCAGTGGAGAAGAAATCAATAAAAATTGGATTTCAATAGCACCAGGAATTTGAGTTTGATAGAGCTTCAGAAAATGCAAATACACAAAGATACTTAAATTTAGATGATTCTTTCCTTGCCTACATATACAATTGGCCTCTATTGACATAAACTCTAAGTATCCTTTTGAAATCTGGGCAAGCATAAAAGCCTAAGACAGCATTTCTACTATTTTCTGTCTAATGAATTCTAAGTCATCTACAAATATCTGATTTATAAAAGGAAAATAAAAGACAAAGCAAACTTCTGAAACTCCATGTTTCTTCATTCATATAAACACTAAGTAAAATAGCAGAACAGAATGAGTTCTGCCTTTTGACTTTGTAATGCTCTGTATGAAACCTAATTTAGACTTGCGAAAAATTATATCATCACCAGGACTAGCTTGATACTTAAAGCATTAATGAGAAATGAAGGACTTTTCAATAATGTGTAAAGAAAAGGTCCTTAGAAATGGAGGTGTAATAAAAGATGAAAAGACTTTGATTTTGGCTCTGTGGGAGAATTGAGAGATCATGCAAAGAAGGCATTACTTATTGTGTTAATTACCTAGTGGGATCATCAAAATTCTTCTGCATCTTTCCAGCACCACTCTCTTCTGTTCTTCCACTTTTATTTTGGAAATAAATGTGAACTTCTGAATAGGTTCTATGGTTTGAGTCACTTAAGAATCCATAAAGCAGATAGTGCAAACATGCAAAAAAAATTGTGGGCTTTTTACAAATATGTGATATTTTATGCTGCTCCTGTATTATTATAACTTGAACTCTATTGATAAACTATTTAAAAACCCAACTGAGAATGATGAGTAGAGAAAAGGCTCTGCTGAAATTAATACCATTTTTGGTGGTAATTCATATAATTATGCATATCTATTTCTTTGTGTATGTGTGTGTATTTATTTCTTAAGGATCCAGTCACTGATACACTAATCCATTGTACTAATATATTTTAATGCATGACACATGAAAATAGGAAAACACTTTAAAAAACTTTGATATGAAATTTTTGTATATAAAGATGCCAAGATATTTTCTTCCTGCAGAATTAAACCTGGCTACTACAGTATCATCATTTGGGGGGGGGGTGGTGGACAATTTTTCTTAAATAAAACTTAGATCATTAAATAATGCCATCAAACTAAATTTTCCTTTATTTTTGGAAGCTGATCACATGAAATTTTTGTTTTCACAAAATAGAAAGCCACCTCAAATTTGGATGAGATAGAACATTTATTGATTCATAAAACCGAGGTGGCAATGGGTCAACAGGATCTAGAGCCTAAATGGCAACCTGTTTTCTATCTCGTATCTTCATTGCTCTTTTCTCCACATCTTGAGCTTTGACTTCATCACATGCCACTTAAAAATCAGCAGACAACAAAGGAAGCAGTCACTGGGTGATTTTAAATTGACATCATCTTAACTGACTTCAGAGAAGTGCTGATGCTGTTGATTAAGCATTACCAACACCTAGAAACTTGTTAGAAATGCAAATGCCAGGGTCACACTCCAGACCTACTGACTCAGAAGCTCTGCACTTGGGCTTCCCTTCCTCAATCTTTGCTTTACCATACTGTCCAGGTAACACTAAAGTGTGCCAAATTTTTAGAGAAACACTGCTCTGAAGGAAAGAAAGACTGTCTCTTTCACTCTACCTGAATGTCAGGGAAAGACTCTTACTGGTTTAGTTTCAACTACATTCAAACTCTTAGATAGATGACTAGAACCAGAGATGTAGAAAGCTGTAATGAGCTTGGTTAAAGTGTATGTTCACACCCCTGGCCAGGAGAATGAGATTCTGTGTTTGGGAGTTGCTCCAGACCAGAGTGAAAGCAGAGAGAGGATATTTCCCCAAACACAGAATGCTGTTACCTAATAAAGGAGCAAAGTATGCAAAGGTGAAGGAAACGCAGATTTGCATCTTGTAATAGCCTACAATGGAAAAGAATATATGTATAGCTGAGTCACTACTGTATCAGTATGATACAGTATATATCATACTGTATATATGTATTGTTGTACCACAGAAACAAGCACAGCACTGTAAATCAACTATATTTCAATTTAAAAAGCAAAATATAGGAGACTATTAAAAATGATATTGGATCTTCTTCTCCAGTTCAAAGATAACCCTAGTTTAATGTTTATCTCATACATTTCCTTTAAAAATTCAATGGAGCATGCACATATGCTATTGATTCCATCTTATCAATTGGCTTGGGGAGCATGAGTCATGAATTATCAGTTTATATGTTGCCACTGTGGAAAATACAACACGTAAAATTTAAATGATTTGTTCAAGGTTATTCATGTGATGATAGAGTCAAAACTAGACTACAGTGTACAGAATGGCAAATCAGGAAATATACTCAGCCTGTCAGATGTGACGGACATACTAGCAAACCAAATTTTGCTGGTATGACAGGGAACTCTGCTCATTGCTAAATGGTAGCCTGGATTGGAGGGAGTTTGGGGGAGAATAGATACATATATATGTATGGCTGAGTCGCTTTGCTGTGTGCCTGAAACTATCACAACATTGTTAATTGGCTATCTGTTAGTTGCTCAGTTATGCCCAACTCTTTGCAACCCCAAGGGCTACAGCCTGTCAGGATCCTCTGTCCATGGAATTCTCCAGGCAAGAATACTGGTGTAGGTAGGCATTCCTTTCTCCAGGGGATCTTCTCAACCCAGGGATTTACCATCTGAGTTATAAGAGAAGTCCCTGTTTACACTCCAGTATAAAATAAAAAGTTTTTGAAAAAGATTTTGTTGATAAGATCTCATGGTCACAATATCTGGGTTATAATGTTCTTTCCTTCACCTGGCTATTTAACTTTTTGCAGCTCAAACCCTGTAGGAAAGAGAGAAAAGACTAGACACAAATTAAATTAATTTGACAAGACAAAGTAATATCTCTTCATTGAATGAAGGATGGCTTGTACAATAAGCTACCTGGAAATAACATTTGATCAAGTTTTACAAATAAAATGTGAAAACACAGAAGCCAGTGTTAAAGGAAAGCAAATAAACTTTAACATTGTGCCTTGAGTCTGAAAAATTCAACTCTAAAAGTGTAGAAAGCAGTGTGCTTCATTAACCATACCACTGTCAAACAGGTTTGTTTTTCAACTAATCCCAGAGATACTCACTCTTTGAAGAACATAATTTTAAAAGTCTACTTTGATTTCATTATCAAACAACTACAACTAAATTATGTGAACACCTTTAACTTTACATTTTTAAAATTAAACTTGCTTCAGAACTTCTTCCCAAGGAAATACCTGAGAAACAAGGAACTATGGGTAATTTGCATGAAAAAAAAATATATAGTGCACGGTTAGTATTCTAATTTTTTTCTTTTTGTTCTAGATATGCCTACAAATAAAAGTGATATTTTTGCACAGGTGCAATGATCATCTGCCATTCATAAATTTCTAAAATCTCTTAAACATGTACCCACATTTCCACAGCCTTATTGAGTGATACCTTTCCCAAGATAGAATGTCTCCCGATTGCCTCCTCCATCTTCCCTTACCCTAGGGCCAAACAGATGATCCACTTTCTCCAATGAAACAAGAATTCCCTGGACTCTGGTTTGAATTTGAGCTACAAGAAGAAACAGTTTCAACATGGAAAATGCACTTTGCTGGCTCTTGATTTTAAGACTGATAATATTTAGACTTGACAGGTCAGTCTGGTGTCTGGGACTGGCAGTGGGTAACATGACAACATCTTAAGAATCTCAATTGTGGCAGAATCAATATTGTTCTGACACATTATCATCTCAGGCCTGTTCTTAACTCAGAGACGTTCTGACTATCGTGTTCAAAGCCTTAAAGTTTCCAATGTGAATCCAAAAACCTTCCCCCCTCCCTTTTTTTTTTTTTGGCTTATACTAACTTCCCTTCCACTGTATAATCATAAGGGATTTGATTTAGGTCATATCTGAATGGTCTAGTGGTTTTCCCTACATTCTTCAATTTAAGTCTGAATTTGGCAATAAGGAGTTCATGATCTGAGCCACAGTCAGCTCCTGGTCTTGTTTTTGCTGACTGTATAGAGCTTCTCCACCTTTGGCTGCAAAGAATATAATCAATCTGATTTCGGTGTTGACCATCTGGTGATGTCCATGTGTAGAATCTTCTCTTGTGTTGTTGGAAGAGGGTGTTTGCTATGACCAGTGCGTTCTCTTGGCAACACTCTATTAGCCTTTGCCCTGCTTCATTCCGTGCTCCAAGGCCAAATTTGCCTGTTACTCCAGGTGTTTCTTGACTTCCTCCGTTTGCATTCCAGTCCCCTATAATGAAAAGGACATCTTTCTTGGGTGTTAGTTCTAAAAGGTCTTGTAGGTCTTCATAGAACCATTCAACTTCGGCTTCTTCAGCATTACTGGTTGGGGCATAGCCTTGAATCACCATGATATTGAATGGTTTGCCTTGGAAACGAACAGAGATCATTCCGTCGTTTTTGAGATTGCATCCAAGTACTGCATTTTGGACTCTTTTGTTGACCATGATGGCTACTCCATTTCTTCTAAGGGATTCCTGCCCACAGTAGTAGATATAATGGTCATCTGAGTTAAATTCACCCATTCCAGTCCATTTTAGTTCACTGATTCCTAGAATGTCGACGTTCACTCTTGTCATCTCCTGTTTGACCACTTCCAATTTGCATTGATTCATGGACCTAACATTTCAGGTTCCTATGCAATATTGCTCTTTACAGCAGCGGACATTACTTCTATCACCAGTTACATCCACAACTGGGTATTTATTTTGCTTTGGCTCCATCCCTTCATTCTTCCTGGAGTTATTTCTCCACTGATCTCCACTAGTATATTGGACACCTACCGACCTGGGGAATTCCTCATTCAGTATCCTATCATTTTGCCTTTTGATTCTGTTCATGGGGTTCTCGAGGCAAGTACACTGAAGTGGTTTGCCATTCCTTTCTCCAGTGGACCACATTCTGTCAGACCTCTCCACCATGACCCGTCCGTCTTGGGTGGCTCCATACGGCATGGATTAGTTTCATTGAGTTAGACAGGGCTGTGGTCCATATGATCAGATCAACTAGTTTTCTGTGACTATGATTTCAGTGTGTCTGCCCTCTGATGCCCCCTCGTGAAACCTACATTTTTATTTGGGTTTCTCTTATCTTGGTCGTGGAAAATCTCTTCACAGCTGCTCCAGCAAAGTTCAGTCGCTGTACCTTACCTTGGATGTGGGGTATCTCCTCAAGGCCGCCCCTCCTGACCTTGAACGTGGAGTAGCCCTCCTGTGCCAGCACAGCTACTGCCTCTTGGATGTGGGACAGCTCCTCTCAGCCACTACCCTGACCTTGGGCGTGGGGTAACTCTTCTCTGCCACGCTTCTGCGCGGTCGGTTGTGCGTCTCTCGCGTCTGTGCCGCCGGGGCCTGATGAACTCTGGACAGAGGTTGGTGACACTGTACAGGAGACAGGGACCAAGACCATCACCATGGAAAAGAAATGCAAAAAAGCAAAATGGCTGTCTGAGGAAGCCTTACAAATAGCTGTGAAAAGAAGAGAAGTGAAAAGCAAAGGAGAAAAGGAAAGATATAAGCATCTGAATGCAGAGTTCCAAAGAATAGCAAGGAGAGGTAAGAAAGCCTTCCTCAGCGATCAATGCAAAGAAATAGAGGAAAACAACAGAATGGGAAACACAAGAGATCTCTTCAAGAAAATTAAAGATATCAAGGGAACATTTCATGCAAAGATGAGCTCGATAAAGGACAGAAATGGTATGGACCTAACAGAAGCAGAAGATATTAAGAAGAGGTGGCAAGAATACATAGAAGAACTGTACAAAAAAGATCTTTATGATGAAGATAATCACGATGGCATGATCACTCACCTGGAGCCAGACATATTGGAATGTGAAGTCAAGTGGGCCTTAGAGAGCATCACTATGAACAAAGCTAGTGGAGGTGATGGAATTCCAATTGAGCTATTTCAAATCCTGAAAGATGATGCTGTGAAAGTGCTGCACTCAATATGCCAGCAAATTTGGAAAACTCAGTAGTGGCCACAAGACTGGAAAAGGTCAGTCTTCATTCCAATCCCAAAGAAAGGGAATGCCAAAGAATGCTCAAAATACCATACAGTTGCACTCCTCTCACACGCTAGTAAAGTCATGCTCAAAATTCTCCAAGCCAGGCTTCAGCAATACGAGAACCGTGAACTTCCAGATGTTCAAGCAGGTTTTAGAAAAGGCAGAGGCACCAGAGATCAAATTGCCAACATCTGCTGGATCATGGAGAAAGCAAGAGAGTTCCAGAAAACCATCTATTTCTGCTTCATTGACTATGCCAAAGCCTTTGACTGTGTAGATCACAATAAACTGTGGAACATTCTGAAAGATATGGGAATACCAGAGCACCTGACCTGCCTCTTGAGAAACCTGTATGCAGGTCAGGAAGCAACAGTTAGAACTGGACATGGAACAACAGACTGTTTCCAAATAGGAAAAGGAGTACGTCAACGTTGTATATTGTCACCCTGTTTATTTAACTTATATGCAGAGTACGTCATGAGGAACGCTGGGCTGGAAGAAGCACCAGCTGGAATCAAGATTGCCAGGAGAAATATCAATAACCTCAGATATGCAGATGACACCACCCTTATGGCAGAAAGTGAAGAGGAACTCAAAGGCCTCTTGATGAAAGTGAAAGAGGAGAGTGAAAAGGTTGGCTTGAAGCTCAACATTCAGAAAACGAAGATCATGGCATCTGGTCCCATCACTTCATGGGAAATAGATGGGGAAACAGTGGAAACAGTGTCAGACTTTATTTTTTTGGGCTCCAAAATCACTGTAGATGCTGACTGCAGCCATGTAATTAAAAGACGCTTATTCCTTGGAAGGAAAGTTATGACCAACCTAGATAGCATATTAAAAAGCAGAGACAATACTTTGCCAACCAAGATCTGTCTAGTCAAGGCTATGGTTTTTCCAGTGGTCATGTATGGATGTGAGAGTTGGACTGTGAAGAAAGCTGATCACCGAAGAATTGATGCTTTTGAACTGTGGTGCTGGAGAAGACTCTTGAGAGTCCCTTGGACTGCAAGGAGATCCAACCAGTCCATTCTAGAGGAGATCAACACTGGGTGTTCATTGGAAGGACTGATGCTAAAGCTGAAACTGCAATACTTTGACCACCTCATGCGACGAGTTGACTCACTGGAAAAGAGTCTCATGCTAGGAGGGATTGGGGGTGGGAGGAGATGGGGACAACAGAGAATGAGATGGCTGGATGGCATCACCGACTCGATGGACATGAGTTTGAGTGAACTCCGGGAGTTGGTGATGGACAGGGAGGCCTGGCGTGCTGTGATTCATGGGGTCGCAGAGTCGGACACGACTGAGCGACTGAACTGAACTGAACTGACCTTCCCTTCTGGAGAAGGCAATGGCACCCTACTCTACTACTCTTGCCTGGAAAAGCCCATGGATGGAGGAGCCTGGTAGGTGACAGTTCATGGGGTTGTGAAGAGTGGGACATGACTGAGCGACTTCACTCTCACTTTCATTCATTGGAGAAGGAAATGGCAACCCACTCCAGTATTCTTGCCTGGAGAATCCCAGGAATGGGGGAGCCTGGTGGGCTGCCATCTACGGGATCGCACGGAGTCAGACACGACTGAGCGGCTTCACTTTCACTTTTCACTTTCATGCATTGGAGAAGGAAATGGCAACCCACTCCAGTGTTCTTGTCTGGAGAATCCCAGGGATGGGAGAGCCTGGTAGGCTGCTGTCTATGAGGTCGCACAGAGTCGGACACAACTGAGGCAACTTAGCAGCAGCCACAGCAGCAGCTTCCCTTCTAGCTCATTTGGTAAAGAATCTGCCTGCAATACAGGAGATTTCTGGGTTGGGAAGATCCCCTGGAAAAGGGAATGACAACCCACTCCAGTATTCTTGCCTGGAGAATTCCATGGTCAGAGGAGCCTGGCAGGCTACAGTCCATGGGATTGCAAGAGTTGGACACGACTTAGTGACTAAACCACAACCACACTAGCTAAGATGGATTCTATTGGCAGAAGCTAAGAACTCTGAACAAGAAAAAGACATTAAGGCATTCTGAAAGATGGTTGCGTGTTTAACTGCATTATAATCTGATCATTTATTTTCAGTTTTTCCAATACTCTGCATATGCCTATGTTCCACTGTGGTACTGGTTTTACTGGGCTCCCCAGGTGGTACACTGGTAAAGAATCCACCTGTCAATGCTGGAGACTCAGCAGATGCTGGTTCGATCCCTGGGTTGGGAAGACTCCCTGGGGGAAGAAATGGCAACTCACTTCAGTAGTCATGCCTGGAAATCTCATGGACAGAGGAGCTTGGTGGACTACAGTCTGTGTAGTTGCAAAGTCAGCCACAACAAAATGACTGAGCACACATGCTCTGGTTTTACAAGTTGAGCAACAGGAATGCCAAGGTGATTAGTATGTTTTCTAGTGTATTCTACTACAAGAAAATTACATCCCCTCTACAAAGAAGAGGTATGCTGTATGTCTCTCTTGCCTCATCTTTTGGACGGTATAATATGATATTAAAAAAAAAAAACATATACGAAGGGCTAAAAACCAAAAACCCAGAACTTTAACGCTATAATTTTAACTCTTTACTTTTAAGAGTTATCAGGAAATAAAATTATATAAAACACTTGTTTAGGGATTATATATCTGTATATTCTACTCCTTGCTATGTACCTTTGAACAAGTCACTTAACTTCCTGGAAATTTAGTGTAGTTTTCTATAAAATGAAGAAAATAACTTACTTTTCCCTATTATATATTGGGACATTATGATGAGAAGTGTGTTTCAAAGTATGTGGTGTCAAAAATAATGTAAATTACCTTTTGTTTGAGCAATGCATTCTCCACAAAACAAAAATCTATTTCTCAGAGAAAGAAAAGCAAGAAAGTGAATTGTAATAACAAGAAACTTTAGGCAAATAACCCATATTGTGTTTTGAAATGTAAATATTTTAATGAAGGCAAGGGAGCATTGTCTATTTCAAATAGACAAAAAAAGGAATCATCCTGAAATGTATTTAAATATAAGAACTGATTACAACAAAATTAATTATCCTATAAAAAAAACTTCTTTAATTAAAGAACTCCCCAAGCCTTAAGCTAAAAAATAAAAACTGCCAATCAATAATCTTCCATTAGTTGACTTATTATTCTGCAATAAAAAATTTCAGGATTGTAGTTAATTCCAAGTAACTTCTGCCTTCATGTATGGATGTGAGAGTTGGACTGTGAAGAAAGCTGATCGCCGAAGAATTGATGCTTTTGAACTGTGGTGTTGGAGAAGACTCTTGAGAGTCCCTTGTATCACAAGGAGATCCAACCAGTCCATTCTAGGGAAGATCAGCCCTGGGTGTTCATTGGAAGGACTGATGCTAAAGCTGAAACTGCAATACTTTGGCCACCTCATGCGACGAGTTGACTCACTGGAAAAGACTCTGATGCTGGGAGGGATTGGGGGTGGGAGGAGATGGGGACGACAGAGAATGAGATGGCTGGATGGCACCACCAACTCGATGGACATGAGTTTGAGTGAATTCCGGGAGTTGGTGATGGACAGGGAGGCCTGGCGTGCTGTGATTCATGAGGTCGCAAAGAGTCGGACACGACTGAGCGACTGAACTGAACTGAACTGAATTGAAGGATAAAATTAATCTATAAGGAATAAGAATCCCCTGGGTTAACTGAGAGCTTACATAGATCCCAACAATTAGCATTCTTGAGTACCAAGAAGAAGAAATCTGTTTTCTTTTGATGGTTACTTCTTCACTGATGATTCAAAAAATTTGGTTTCAATTAAAAGCAAATTGAAATAACTTTAGTTAGAATTTATTGTGAGTCAGTCTTGGGGAGAAATAAAGAAAAAGAAAATCATAAAGCATTCATTCATCTACATTTCTTAAAATTCTTAAGATCAAAGAGAAAATTCTGTGATACAAATAAAAAATTGAAAGTTAAATTATAATAATTCTAAATGTAAAGCTTTGGTTGCTTAGATCTCATAAAAAATGGAAACTCTAGTGAAAAGTAGGAAAAAGAGAAAAAAGAAGAAATTGACAGGAGATAAGGAAGAAGACAGACATGAGTTTGAGTGAACTCCAGGAGTTGGTGATGGACAGGGAGGCCTGGCGTGCTGTGATTCATGGGGTCGCAAAGAGTCGGACAAGACTGAGCGACTGAACTGAACTGAACTGAAGGAAGAAATAAGAAAGATATTATTGCAGGAAAGAGAGTGGGACATGAGAGGTTGGTCACATCCCAAGCATGAAATAATTTTCTCCATACAGGAAAAATTACAATCGGAGCTGCAGTAAACAGGCAGAAAGCTTATTCAGGGAGGAAACACACCTCATGGACAGACTGTGAGCCATCTCGAAAGGCAAGAGAGGCACCATGGTATGGGATTGTCAGTTTTTGCAGGGGTGAGTAACTTCATAGGCTAATGAGTAGAAGGAACATTCCAGGTATTTGTGGGAAAGGGTGAAGATTCCCAGGAATTGGGCCACCACCCACGTTTTGAACTTTTGTGGTCATCCTTGGAACCACCACAACACCTTGGGTGTGTCAGGCAGCATGCCTACGTGTTACACTGAGCATGCCCTGATGCTTAAGGGCAAGCGGAAGTTGAATCTGCCATCTTGGATCTAGTTGGTTCTAATCAGTTTATGTTGTGTCCTCGGCAATGTCATTCCTCTGAAGGTTGTGCCCTGCCCCCTTCTATTCTCAATAAAGTCAGAAAAGTAAGGACTCAAAGTGAAGGAAAGAGAAATGAGTGAGTGAGGAAGGAAAAGATACACGGTGGGATGGGGAACATGGGAAAGTCCTACACTGACTTCTGCTCAGACAAGCCCTCCCATTGCTTATCATTTAGCTTATTCAAAAACATTTATTGAGTGACTACTCGATGCTAAGTACCAGGTAGGCAAAGAAGCAGGAAAGCTTACAAAGGGCATAAAAACAAAGAACTGTACCAACTAAGTGTTTGGGACATGAGCAATATTATCTAGTTCACAAAGGAAAAATCATTTAGGATGCGGTGCAGATTTTCAGGTTAGATTCACCAGAGAATAACGATGTAAACTGGGGATATGAGTTTCTCAGATTGAGAAAGGGATGAGCAGGGACAAGTAAAGGAAGCATGTGGCAGAGAGAAAAGGTAAACAACGGTTCATTGTTTGACTCTTCTTGCCTCCACCTCCTCCCACCTCCGTTCACCTCTGTGTCTTTGACTCACTTGACTGATTGCATTTTGCCATCTCAAACTGTGATTCGTGGAGTGACTGTAAGATTATACATTTGAAATTGAGTCTGTTTCAAACAAATATGAGTCTATCCCCCCACCAAGTATCACTCTCCTTTTCCCCTAACTCCTAAGGAGTTTATTATAATATTTAAATATATCTTTTTTAGAAAGGAAATATGGGAAGGGAGTGGCTAAGGACTCTCAACAACCATTAGAGATTTAATTTTAGCAAATATTGATGTCCAAGTGAAATAGATCTGGGCTGTTTTGTTAAAAAATCATTTTTTCCTATTGACAAAATGTGATATTGTGATACATTTCTTCATTTGTATGTTATATATATTATCAAATATGACTGTTGGTTGCTGAGATAGCCTATGTTAATGCATAGGTGATATTGCTTCACCTTTTCCCACTTGCCATCTCTTATTTGTTCCCATGGAAGCATGAACACTTAATAGGAAAGCATGTAAAGGGATGTGTAAACTCACTCTCTCATCTTACTTCTCTTCTGTCCATGTACCAAGATGGAAGACCCATTTCTTCCCTTTTTTAGCCATTAGGCAGATTTCTTTCCACATCCTTTATGGTTTATCCCTCAAATACTGCTTTGATCTCTCTACTTTTGAATCTTTCCTCTTTCATCAAGTGCTCATTGGATGTTGAGAATTTTTAAATGGGTGATCATCAAAGATATTGGTCTGTTGTTTTCTTGTCTTGTCTGGCTTTAGTATCAGGCCGATACTGGCCTCATAAGAAGTAGGGACATCTATTGGGCCAGAAAAGAATCAAATTATATGTTGTTCCTACAAGGAAAAGCAAAACAGGACAAAACTCTCTTGTAGAAAAACAATTAACAGGGAGCACTTGGCCACTTACAGAGTCTTCATCTACCTTCCAAATACAGCTTATTTCCTTTCTTTCAACTCTTCTATGCTTTAGCTTTGACACAGAGATTTCCTGGGGACTGAACACAGTTAAGACTGTATTTATTTCGAAATACAAGCTTTTTATGGCTCCTGGTAGGAAAAGAATTATATGCATTGGCAATTATAAATTTCTTCTTTTTCTGTGTTTAAAAAATGCTTTACTAGCTTTGTGAAACCAGAAATAGTTTAATAAATGATATTAACATTCATACAAAATATTCTCCATTTTATGTCATGGGCAGACAACATGCATTAGAGAACACAACTAAATGGACATTGATTACCCATCAATGAGAGGAGACAGAACAGCATGGATCCTGTTTGCCCTTTGATGAAGCTTTCCTCATGATGCAAGATTTATATGGAGCTAAAAGGGTCCACAGATTTGTTGATAAGACCTTTGCACAAAAGGACAAAGTGGAGGCAGCTAGCACCCTGTAGCCCAGAGAAACCTCAATCAGGTCCACAAATGCTAATCACCATGGCCTTGGCAATCACAAACACTGGAAGAGAAAAGATGGCTGATTCGCAGTGGAATTTACGCAGCAGTTTTGAAAGCCAGAGATGTTTGGAGCAGCCTGTTATGAAAGCACATGGCTTTGGAGTATGGAGTGAAGGAGGGCAAAGGCTAATAGAGTTTTGCCAAGAGAACGCACTGGTCATAGCAAACACCCTCTTCCAACAACACAAGAGAAGACTCTACACATGGACATCACCAGATGGCCAACACCGAAATCAGATTGATTGTATTCTTTGCAGCCAAAGATGGAGAAACTCTATACAGTCAGCAAAAACAAGACCAGGAGCTGACTGTGGCTCAGATCATGAACTCCTTATTGCCAAATTCAGACTTAAATTGAAGAAAGTAGGGAAAACCACTAGACCATTCAGATATGACCTAACTCAAATCCCTTATGATTATACAGTGGAAGTGAGAAATAGATTTAAGGGACTAGATCTGATAGACAGAGTGCCTGATGAACTATGGATGGAGGTTTGTGGCATTGTACAGGAGACAGGGATCAAGACCATCCCCAAGAAAAAGAAATGCAAAAAAGCAAAATGGCAGTCTGAGGAGGCCTTACAAATAGCTGAGAAAAGAAGACTAGCAAAAAACAAATGAGAAAAGGAAAGATATATCCATTTGAAAGCAGAGTTTCAAAGAATAGCAAGGAGAGATAAGAAAGCCTTCCTCAGCAATCAATGCAGAGAAACAGAGGAAAACAATAGAATGGGAAAGACTAGAGATCTCTTCAAGAAAATTAGAGATACCAAGGGGACATTTCATGCAAAGATGGACTCAATAAAGGACAGAATCGGTATGGACCTAACAGAAGCAGAAGATATTAAGAAGAGGTGACAAGAATACACAGAAGAACTATACAAAAAAGATCTTCGTGACCCAGATAATCACGATGGTGTGATCACTCACCTACAGCCAGACATCCTGGAATGTGAAGTCAAGTGGGCCTTAGAAAGCATCACTACGAACAAAGCTAGTGGAGGTAATGGAATTCCAGTTGAGCTTTTTCAAATCCTAAAAGATGATGCTGTGAAAATGCAAGCAAATTTGGAAAATTCAGCAGTGGCCACAGGACTGGAAAAGGTCAGTTTTCATTTAAGTGGTAAAGAGCCAAATCACTCAACCCAATACCAGGAAAGGAAAGAGTTTTGTGGGAGATCCCAAGGATACTTAGGTCTGGAAAAGCAGAGCTGCCAGGAGGAGACTGAGGGAGTGGTGGTGGTGGTGGGGGGGTGCTGACATCAGCTCCTCCGTTGCCCTAAAGCATCATCAACTCTGCTCACAAAATACTCTGTGGGCACTTTTGCTATTCTCTTTTGAGGAGGATGGGCAAAAGAGGAGGATTGTGGGAAAGTGACCAGTTCTCCACTTCAGTCTTTCCACTGAAGAAGGGGGAGACAGGATGAGATGCACACAGAGCTAGGAGGTGGCCAAAAAGAGAGAATGGGAAGAAGGAGCCTTGAGAGAAGATGCCCTGGGTAACTATGCAGAGCTTTTCCACTGGGGCTATTAGACTGAACATGAGTGATAAACCGACTTTCACATTTTAAAGGACAAGTTGGCCTCTAAATGCCTACACAAGTCACAGACAGCAAGTGCCAAAGAAGAGGTTAGTAAGACAGCATGGGAGGGAAGTACACGGGAAGGTCGTGTTCTTTAGACTCAGCTGGTATAGTTCTAGAAGTTGCTGTGGTCTATACCAGATGACAAGAGATTTGACAAATCCTGGTAGATCCCTTGCCCACACCAAGGAGCTGACTTCAACTGCAGGGGACAGCAGACAACCACTGAAGTACAAGTCCGTTACTCACTAGGTGATGGGACTTGGTAGATGGCACATCCTGGGTTGACTTGGGTCTCACTGATTATAAAACTTGTGTTTTCCCTGAGACCTGCTGCTGCTTCTCAGCTGTCACAGTGCACAAATGCCTCATTTTACATCATTAAAGCAAAGGCTGACCTGATGCAGAGAGAGGATTAGCAGAATCCAGGAACTGGGGTGGAGTAACAAAATTACATCTTAACTCTCACGAACATCTCACTCAAAATTAGCAGTTTCATTAATTTTGAATATAGGCAACAAACCACTGTAGAATTTGTAACAGTGGTGAACTTTATCACCAGAAGTCTTGGAATATTTTTATGGCATATTAAATTTATTACAGTATTTCAAAAATATAATTTATACTCACAATTCCTTGGAGAATATGGCATTATTAGACATCTCACCTGATATCAATGTTTAACATGTTAATAAAGAAGCAGATATTACTATATCACATTTTAATTTTACTAACAGGATTTCAATATAACTAACTTCCTTGTAACACTCTACATTTAAAAACGTTATTCTTGGAAGGGACCCATAGACTTCAACAGAATGTTAAAGGGGTCTATTACACAAAAAGTTGAACATGAGGTCTAAGGCATTTTGAAGTGGAATAAGTAACATGGGAGAGAGAAATTATTTTCTTTTAGTAAGGAAAGGGAAAGAGGATAGAACTGAGGAATTTTAACTCTTGAGGTCAGAAGCTTGGCTTTATAAATGCAGTGATAAAGGAGCAGCAGGGCAGGCTTGGGTGGGACGCAGTGCCGCATCCTGCCTCTGAGTGGGGAGAAATGCCCATCAGAGTCAGGAGGTACCAAGGGACTGCTCACAGGTTTCACACCGGAACTAGCTCGTGTTCCCTTGAATGCCTAGAAATGGTTCCTGAAAACTTGAATTTTCCTTTAATGTCAAAGTGTATTATGACTATTTATGTTCAGCATAAAAATGGGTGCAAAGTTTGATTCTTTTTATTTAAGATAAATATTAGTTTTCTAGAATTTCAAGACAGAGTGTATCTTGATGTTCTTTTGATTTTGATAATAATATTGATTTTATATTCATTTATTCCCAATAAAACTGCTGCTTTCTTTGAAATATTTCTAATTTGAGTACAATTTTAAGGAAATTGGAGGCTCTTATGGTTTTTAAACACTTTGTAGGCCTGTCAAGAATGCAGACTAGTGGAAAGACAGTAATTTGGTACATCTGACTGCTTATAGACACAGCATCAATACTGAACTATATATTGAGCAAGCCTTCATAATTAAATTTATAATTTCCTTTTTCAGGTAGAGATTGAATGCCCCGCTTGTAAAGATGCTGGGTCAGGACTTAAGTTAAAGTTAGTAAAATCCTCCAAAATAATTATTTTAAGATAAATCTTAAGCTTAATAAGTCATAACATGATTTTATTATTATATATTACACAGTATATTTGTTATCTCATGAATAACAGTCCAGGAAATTACTATGCTGACCATTTGTCGAAAATGCTTCATTTCTATTTCACCTTTATTTCAGGCTACTTTTTAAACAAATTCTGTTTTCTGAATTCCCTTCTTTGTGTGTGTGTGTGTGTGTGTGTGTGTAGTGAAATATGCTTATTCTAAGAGATGCGATGTCAAAGTCGCTCAGCAAGCGCACCCTGCTCGCCATTGATCAGTGGCCCCTCCCTTTGCTGTACATTGCTTTCAATCATATCTTGTCTTATGCTATGGTAACTGACACAAATTGACAAACCTCTTCTTTTGTAAACTCTTTGGCTGTATTTTTTGTTCAGTCGCTGTCGTGTCTGACTCTTTGTGACCCCATGAACTGCAGCACCCTAGACTTCCCTGTCCTTCACTATCTCCCAGATTTGCTCAAATTCGTGTCCATGAGTTGGTGATGCCATCCAACCACCTCATTCTCTGTCATCCCCTTCTCCTCTTGTCCTTAATCTTGCCCAGCATCGGGGTCTTTTCAGCTTCAGCATTCAGTTCTTCCAATGAGTATTCAGGTTTGACTTCCTTTAGAATTGACTGGTTTGATCCCCTTGCTGTCCAAGGGACTCTCAAGAGGCTCTTCCAGAACCACAGTTCAAAAGCATCAATTCTTCAGCGCACAACATTCTTTGCAGTCCAACTCACATTCATACCTGACTTCTGGATAAACCATTGCTTTGACTACATGGAACTTTGTCAGCAAAGTGGTGTTAGTTATGGAGAAGGAAATGGCAAAGCACTTTAGTATTCTTGCCTGGAGAACCCCATAAAGTATGAAACACTTTGGAGGCTAGGATAAATGCCTTAATGAAGGTTTGATTCTCTTACAGTGACTTCCATATAATTGTCCTCAAAAATATTCATTCCTTGAATGAATGGGTTTTTGTTGTTCTAATATTAAATAATGAATGGTTAAATCCAATTATTAAATACACATTTCTAGTTTTTACACTACTCATTTAAATGCTATGGCAGTGGTCAGTGTTTCATGTGTCTGGAATAGACTGGATTTGCATAGAAAGATTTCTTTTGCCTGATAGATTATTTCTGAGATTCAGCAGCAACCAAAGAGATTCTCTGAACTTGCATCTAGAAATAATAGAAAAAAAACAACAACACTGGAGAGGGTATCATAAAACTGCGTTCAGCTAGCCAGCTTGTGTTACTTTATCTTTTAGAAGATTGCTTTGCAATTTATTCAGAGCATCTTTTTTTTTTTTTCATTTTCAGGACACAAGTTATAGGGATTAAGTGTATTCACATTGTATAAACCATCACAGTTTTCTATTTTTAAAACGTGTTCATCACCCCAGTCAGAAACTGTTATCTGTTAAGTCATAACTGCCCACTCCTAACCCACTCTCTCAGACTTGGCAACCTCTAATCTACTTCTGACTATGAATTTAACTAGATATTTCATGTAAGTGGAATCATGAAATATCTGTCCTTTTGTGTTTGACTTATTTCACTTGGCATAATTTTTTCAGGACTTTTGTAGAAGCTGTTAATTCTAGGTAGAAAATACTAACAATGTTTTCTCCATGCACCTAGATATCACAGAAATATTTCCATTTCATAGTTCTTCTTTTGTGAAGAAAGTATTTCTTTGCTAATATGTATACTTTTAGTGTATGTTAATGTCTTTACAAATGATGAAATTACCCACCTGTGCCTTTCATTTTTATGGCAATTAGAAGGTTTGTAACCTGTCACTCAAACTCATAATGCCTAACCTTAAATGTCAGAAGTCCATCTGCATTTCTATTCCTGCCCTGGAAATACGTACATCTATCACATTTTTCTAGATTCCGCATATACGCATTTTCTCTTTCTGACTTATTTCACTCTGTATGACAAACTCTAGGCTCAACCATATCTCTATAAATGGACCAATTTTGTTCCTTCTTATAGCTGAATAATATTCCATTGTATAATTGTAAAGCAATTATATGACCAAAAAAGTCATACGTACAGCAATGTAGCAAGCATTATCTCAAATCTTAATTTTTTAAAATATGAGAGGAGTGACTGGAAATTTACCCTTTCACTGAATGCTTAGATTTTAGAGCTAATGTTGTAATTTTGTCATGGATTCTGAGGAAGAAATGTCAGTTATATTATGATCTTCCTCTGTTGATGTCCTACTTCATGTTCACTGTTTAAAAAGTAAATTATGAACCTTCTACAACCACTGCTGCTGCTGCTGCTAAGTTACTTCAGTTGTGTCTGACTCTTTGTGACCCCATAGACAGCAGCCCACCAGGCTCCCCCATCCCTGGGATTCTCCAGGCAAGAACACTGGAGTGGGTTGCCATTTCCTTCTCCAACCACAGAATAAGCTATTTTATTGGAAATGAAGAATTTGATAAATTTTTACATCAAATTAAGTCAATAAATGCATATCACTGAGAAAAAATTTTAACATTAAAAAGACAGTTGTGTCATGGTTTTTTTTGCTCTTTCTTTGATATATGACTCTGGACAAACAAGCCATTTAATATCTCCGGATCTCTGCTTACTTTTCTGTAAAATGGAGCAAACTGTGACCAACCTGACAAATTCACAAGAGCTAAGTATTAAATGTTGTAACAGGCAAGTGTTACAAATTGAATTTCCTTCACTACTGTGAGTTCTTCTTCCTTTCTTCATTGTTCATGTCTGCAGGCCAGGTGGTAAGAAGCATGTTGACATATTCAAGGCATGGGATAAAGCTAACAGCTCAGACAACCTTCACTTTTTGATTAAAACTGTGGCTCCTTATTAAAATTTCAGAGTCAACAGTGATGAATCCAAACTATCTACTTTAAATGTTCAAGCAGAATTGCCCAAGGAAATTATTGCATAGAGTGGGTAAACTGTTGCTCTCTAAATTTTTCTCCAACTCTGGTTTCTATTATCCTAATCAACAATTGTTAAACATATCTGCATTTTTGTATGTACCAAAGTTTTACAATATTCCAATGTCTTTAAAAGCTGGCCATCAAAATAAGGGATGCTAGTTAGTATTTATATGTATTTATAGTAAGACTTCTAGGTTTTTTTTAGGAAACTTAGGCATTCCTATGAGCTTCCCAGGTGGCTCAGTAGTAAAGAATCTGCCTGCCAATGCAAGAGAGGTGGGTTGGATCCCTGGGTCAGGAAGATCTCCTGCAGGAGGAAATGGCAACCCCCTCCAGTATTCTTGCCTGGAGAATCTCATGGACAGAGGAGCCTGGTGGGCAGCAGTCTATGGGGCTGCAAAGAGTTGGACATGCCTGAGCACACAGACACATAAGCACTCCTATATCCAATCAAAACAATTTCACTGCAAAGTGTATCAAAGTACTGATATTTGTAGAGGCAATAATTTTACAAGCTGTCGGGTCTGGAATCTGACAGGGGCTAAAAACCATAGCTTCTAGTAGAATATATGGGCAATTCCTTGTAGGCATGAATTTAGTAGTGAAAAGTATAGATGCCTGAGTTCCAGCCACCACTTTGCCATTAACAATTTGTGTGTTGGCTGAGTCATAGTTTCCTTAGTAAAATGGTCATGATAAAGATAGGAGGATGAATAGGCATCGCTGCTTTTTTATTTTTTCTTCTAATGTCTTTGTTTGGTTTTGGTGTTAATGTAATGATGGCCTCTTAAAATAGATTGGGAAGTATTCTCTCCTTTTCTAATTTCTAAAAGTTTTTGGATAAATCAGATTTTTGAAAGAATTAATAGTGAGGTTACCTGGGCTTGTAGTTTTCTTTTTAAAAAATGTTTATTTATTTGGTTGCACCGGGTCTTAGCTGTCGCAAGTGGGATCTTCAGTTGTGGCATGTGGGATCAGGTTCCCTGACCAGCAATGGAACCTGGGGTACCTGCATTGAGTGTGTGGAGTCTTAGCCACTAAGTCACCAGACAATTCCCCTGTTTGTTTGAGGGGAATTTCAGTTACAGCCCAATCCTTAGTTGTATAGGAATATTCAGATGTTCTGTTTCTTTCCAGGTCAGTTTTAGAAATTTGTCTTTCACAGGATTTGTTCATTTAAATTGCTGACTTGTTGGTATAAAGTGGTTTGACGTAGATCCTTATTGTCCTTAAAGTGGTTTGAAGTAGTTCCTTATTATTCTTGAAATATTTTTAGCTCCCATAATCATGTGGCTTCATTCACTCTTGATATTATGCCTTTAGTTTTATAATAAAACTATTTAGCAGTTTATAAATTTTACTAATTCTTTAAAATTTGTATTTTGTTAATTTTTCTATATTATGATTTTGTATGTGATGTGCTTTCACTTTTTATTTGCTTCCTATGACATATTTTGGATTTAATTTACTCTTTTGTATCTTTTTAAGGTCTTCCCTGGTGGCTCAGTGGTAAAGAATCTGCCTGCAAAGCAAGAGATGTGGGTTCAGTCCCTCGGTTGGGAAGATCCCTTGCAGAAAGAAATGGCAACCCACTCCAGTATTCTTGCCTGGGAAACCCCATGGACAGGGTAGCTTGATGGGCTACAGTCCATGGGGTCACAAAAGAGTCCGACATTACTTAGTGACTAACCAACAACAGCAACAACATCTTAAGGAGGAAGCATAATCTCTGATTTTAGAACTTTGTTATTTTCACATAAAAGCAGTTAGTGTTATAGATATTTATTTTTCTGAACAGCTGTAGAAACATCCTGTCACTTGTGTTCTGTGAAGTTTTAATTTTCATTTCATTTAAAATATTGTTAATTTCCTTTCTTTTATCATCTTTGATCCACGACTCAGGTCCCTGTGAACTTCCCCACCTGCATCCTTCACACAGATCTTCATAAAACAAGGCATCTTACAGTTCTGTGTTTAAACGTCTTTTTATTGAGGTATACTTGCTATATATCACTATATTAGCTTCAGGTGTGCTGTATAATGATTCAATATTTGTATACATTGTGAAATGATCCCATAATAAGTCTAGTTAAGGCCTGTCACCATAATACTTATAAAATTCTTTTCCTGTGATGAGAAATTTTAAGATCTACTTTCTTAGTAACTTTAAAATATTCAGTGCAGTATTATTACAGTTCTCAAATAAAATATCTTCTGTCTAAAATGAGAGTGTGAGTGAAGCATAGCTCCAGATGGACTTTTGGCTGCTGTTGAAAGCACAGCAAGGCTGACAACCTGTTTTGTAAACTTTTGCTTGCTTCTTTCTGATACAAGAACTATTTGACTCTTGCTGGAATCAGGATTGCACATGCAATAGAGCAGTGCTCTAATCCAGCATGACAAATCCTATTTTCCTGTGTGAAGGTGCTCTGAACAGAAAATCTGGGGTATTCTGGGAAAAATATAGATAGGTGATTTTTAATAAGACTTATGCTGTTTATCACCGACTCTGTGGACATGAGTTTGAGTGAACTCCGGGAGTTGGTGATGGACAGGGAGGCCTGGCGTGCTGTGATTCATGGGGTCGCAGAGAGTCGGACACGACTGAGCGACTGAAATGAACTGAACTGAACTGAACTGATGCTGTTTATCTTCCTTCCATCATTTTAAGTGTACAGAGTATATCTTCCTGTGATAATATACTCACTAGAGCCTCCAATCATGTCTAGGGAACACCTATCAATATAATGAAGTCTGTTTTAAAAAAACACATCGAGAACTTTCACTGTTAGGTAACATAAATGCAGCTTTTAAATTGCCTTTATTCCCTTTGAGTTTTGAAACTCTCATTTACATATTTTATTTTTTTATAAGCCTGTATTTTATCAAAATTTTTAAAATTCACATCAAGTTCTAGTTTATGTTTAAAGTTTAAAATGGAGTCAAGTCTGAGTTAAGTACAGCTTCTCAAAGAAACTGCCCTGAGGCTCTTTCTCCCAGGTTGCACCTGTCTATATACTATTACCCTTTTCAGTTTCTTCAGAGACCTTATCATCATCTAAACTTTTTAATTATTAATGATATATTTAATTAGATTTTCTTCCCACAAGAATGTAACTTTTTGAGATGCAGAACATTGTCTTTCTTATTTGTCTAGTTCTTCAGAACTGCAAACAATGCCTGAAACACACTAGGTTTTCAATAAACAGATGTCAAACAAAAACATTCCATCAATACATTATAGAAAAATTAATGTCATTGTATATAAATGTGCTATTTAAGTTATATTTTTTGAATAGCTCTTCTGTAAAATTCAAAATGAAGCCTCCTAATATCCTAAAGTAACGTATTTCGATGAGTTCAGCTGGTCTCAGTTTTCTAAGAATCTATAAAAATATGGCATGCATATAAGGGCATAAGTATTTGATCTCTGCAGGGTCTAGCTTATCAGTCTTATTTTACGGTGTTTTCACTGGAATAGACTTGATGGGAATAGCTTGTCATCTCAATGATGATCGGAATTTAGAAAATTCTCAGCCACTGTCATTTTGTGTTCTCAGAAGTAGATGAAAAAGCTAAATAAACAGCTGTCACACAGCCCAAGCCCATAAGTTTATTTTGCAAAGAAAAGATGAAGCTACTTGAAGGTTTTATCTAAAATGCTTTAAACTAGCATCGTACATTTAATAGGTTTGTTGATTATCTGGTAGGAGTGAGGGTGGACTGAAACAAGAAGACACTTGGGCAAGAAAAGCCACAGGCAGATTCAGAACTGTCCAATGATATTGAAGAAAAAAGAGAGACTGGAGCAAAATTAAGAGGTACACATGTTTGGAAATAGTCTAGCACAAAAGTTGGAGGGTTTTTTTTTTTTTTAATTTGTTTGTGTTTTTTAACTTATACCAGGATCCTCTCTATAGTCATAACCATTTAGGATTTTGGTGTGGGAAATGAATGCAGACATGCATCTGCATTCTAAAATTCTGGACCTTATTATCCTAATAATGTCCAACTATTCGATAAAAAGAGATTTTACTCTGTTTCAGTACTAATTCAAGGACATGATCTTTCACAGATAATTTTATACGTGATTCCCTTTCTGTGTTATTTACCATTACTATAAATAATCATATTTCAAGACATGAACAGACTTATTGGAACCGAAACCCAAACGAGAAACTTCTAATGCTATTATTTGGGAGCCCTGCCTGTTTGATTTTTCAGGACCACAGGCTACCAAGGAATTATGAATGTCTGGCTCAGCTGGTAAAGAATCTGCCTGCAATGCAGAAGACCTTGGTTTGATCCCTGGGTTGGGAAAATCCCTTGGAGAAGGGAGTGGCAACACACTCCAATATTCTTGCCTGGAGAATTCCATGGACAGAGGAGCGGGCAGGCTGCAGTTCATGGGATCGCAGAGACAGACACAACTATATGACTAACTTTCACTTTCTAATATTCCAAGCTTTTCTTACTTCATAATTTCATGTGTCCTCTGAAAGTCCAAGAGTCAGGCATCAAAATACCAGTGAAAAACTAGTGATTCCTTCTCCAGAGAGTAGTAAACATTGATTAGAAGAAAGGCATGTAATAAAAATGGTGAAATTGAAGCAGTGTATGTATGCTCAGTAGCCTCAGTCATGTCTGACTCTTTGTGACCCCATGGACTATAACCCACCAGGCTCCTCTGTCCATGGGATTCTCCAGGCAAGAATCCTGGAGTGGGTTGCCATGCCCTCCTCCAGGGGATCTTCCCGACCCTGGTGCTGAACCAGCAATTCCTGTGTCTCTTCCATGACAGGTGGATTCTTAACCCAAAAAGAAGGTCGTCATTATACAAATGATGGGTCACCTGATCAATTCAACTTCCTGTGCATTCCTGATTAAGACACAGAAAGAGAAAATATTATTTTTGAGAGGAGAGGGCTAAATCTGCTCATCAAATAAAAAATTTCAAATCTCTGAATATGAATCAGAGTGTACATTCATGTTGATGTATGGCAGAATCCACTACAATATCGTAAGGTAACTAGCTTCCAATGAAAACAAATGAATTACTTAAAAAAACCCAAATCTCTGAATACGTGAACTCCATAAGATAATACTATGCTGCTACAATATTAATAGTTTTCACAATGAAGACACCAGTCATTGAAAAAATTCTTGATTTCTTTTGGATGACTTCTGTTTATTATGGCTGAAGTACATGCAATGGAAAACTCTTGGTTTAATAAGAGGAAGCCTTGAACTGTTAAGCTATACCAACAGTGGTTTATAATAAGTTTCCATTAGATAGCTGTGTGATATTGTACAGTTATTAGATATGACATATACAGGACTTAATAGCACAGAAACATACATGGCAGGCATTGATGTAAAAATAACCTCCAGATCAACCTTACCAATTCACTCACTTTTAAAATATATAACCACTTAAATTATTTTAATTAGTCACTCAGTCCTTCGCTTATTTAGTCACTGTAAATCCATTCTGTCTCTCTTGAGACATCTGCCCACCTACTGCCAATGCAGAGAAAATCAAGGAGTTTGATTTGTTTGAAAGAAAGTTAGTACTATTTTCAGACACCAAGGGAACAGAAAAATACTTGGCTCGCTGTTGCCATCAGTTCCTTTCTCCCCAACAGCGTGGAAGCTGGCGAATGGCATAATCTGTGAGGCATGCTCCTCCACTGCAGCAGGGGTATTCCTGCTGGTCCCAGCCCCTGCCAGCACCAGAGCGATGCGCCACAATGAGCACCGAAATAAAACTCCTCTTACACTCTCGTGTTCCGTTATTGCTCCACGAAATAGCGTCTATGCCAGAGGAGGCTGCTGTGCTAAAATAATTTCTTCTCCTAGAGGTCCTTAAAGCGTCAGACTTGCTGTCATTCAAGTACATTTTTTAGAAAACCAACCCCCCTCCAAAAAAAGAATGATTTAGAAAAGGCAGAAGAACCATAGATCAAATTGCCAACATCCATTGGACCATCGAAAACGCAAGAGAGTTCCAGAAAAACATCTACTTTTGCTTTATGGACTACACCAATGCCTTTGACTGTGTGGATCACAACAAACTGTGAAAAATTCTGAAAGAGATGGGACTACAAGACCACCTGACCTGCTTCCTGAGAAATCTGTATGCAGGTCAAGAAGCAGCAGTTAGAACTGGACATGGAACAACAGACTGGTTCCAAATCAGGAAAGGAGTACATCAAGATTGCATATTGTCACCTGCTTATTTAACTTCTATGCAGAGTGTATCACGTGAAATGCTGGGTTGAATGAAGCACAAGCTGGAGTCAAGATTTCCAGGAGATATATCAATAACCTCAGATATGCAGATGACACCACCCTTAAGGCAGAAAGCGAAGAAGAACGAAAGAGTCTCTTGATGAAAGTGAAAGAGGAGAATGAAAAAGTTGGCTTAAAGCTCAACATTCAGAAAAGTAAGATTGGGGCATTCGGTCCAATTACTTCATGGCAAACAAATGGGGAAACAGTGGCAGACTTTATTTTGGGCGGCTCCAAAATCACTGTAGATGGTGACTGCAGCCATGATCAATCTCGACAGCATATTAAGAAGCAAGACATTATTTGCCAACAAAGATCTGCCTATTCAAAGCTATGCTTTTTCCAGAGGTCATGTGTGGATGTGAGAGTTGGACTATAAAGAAAGTTGAGTATCAAAGAATTGATGCTTTCGCACTGTGGTATTGAAGAAGACTCTTGAGAGTCCCTTGGACTGCAAGGAGATCCAACTAGTCTATCCTAAAGGAAATCAGTCTTGAATATTCATTGGAAGGACTGATGCTGAAACTGAAGCTTTGGATACTCCCATAATTTTGCCACCTGATGCGAAGAGTCAACTCATTGGGAAAGATTCTGATGCTGGGAAAGATTGAGGACCAGAGGAGAAGGGGTTGACAGAGGTTGAGATGATTGACTCAACAGACATGAGTTTGACCAAACTCTCAGAAATAGTGCAGGACAAGGAAGCCTGGCATGAGGTCGCAAAAAGTCAGACACGACTGAGCAACAACAAAAATTAGAAACAAAAGGAAAATGTTAACAAATGCGTGTTTGAATCTTTATGCAATGTAGGCGTTTATGTAGTAGAGCCATCATATTTCCAAATGTTTTTGTGACTGGCTCTCAGAAACAATTGTTTTTCATGAACAAAAACTATCCCTCAAGGGACAAAAAATTTAACCTTTTTCCTTTACTTAGTAAGATCTCCATCCATCTCTTTCTTTTAAACACATGTTAATAGTTCTTCTTTTCATTAGTAAGTGCTTGAGGACATTTGCCATCATAGCAAGAAACTTTCCTCTTTTTTTTTTTTTAATGATATATGTACTCAGCAAATGGCTACAATTGAGTTGTCTGAGGAAAGGCTCAGTGACTTCAGCTGATAGGTGATGAGCTAAGGCAGCAGGTTATAAGCTTGCCTGTAAGTCTGAATTCCCCTGGGGGCTTGCTAAACCTCAGTGTGCTGAGCCCCATCCCTGGGGTTTTGGTTTCAGCAGTTCCGCTTAACAAGCTTTCAGGCAATGCTGATGTTACTGGTCCAGGAAGCCCTTTTAGGACTACCTGGTGTGGGATTTCATCTCATCTTTCTGAGTGTAGCTTTGACCTGTAGCTGTGGGGCAAGTGGACTCTCCAAGTTCTCTCTATATAAGCAACATTTTAAAAAGATTATTTGCCTAGGTTTTTTTGGCGTATAGTTGATTTGCAATGTTGAGTTAATTTCAGGTATACAGCAAAGTGATTCAGTAATATATATAATACATATATATTATATATGTACATAAATATTCTTTTCCATTATGACTTATCACAGGATATATATTTTTTATTTTTATTGGAGGCTAATTACTTTAAAATATTATATTGGTTTTGCCATACATTGACATGAATCCACCCTGGGTTTACATGTGTTCCCCTTCTTGAAGCCCCCTCCCACTTCCCTCCTCCCCATCCCATCTGTTTGGGTCATCCCCGTTCACCAGCCCCGAAAATCCTGTATCATGCGTTGAACCTGGACTGGTGATTTGTTACACAAATGATAACATACATGTTTCAATGCCATTCTCCCAAATCATCCCACCCTCACCTTCTCCCACAGAATCCAAAAACTGTTCTATACACATGTGTCTCTTTTGCTGTCTCGTATACAGGGTTATTGTTACCATCTTTCTATATTCCATATATATGTGTTAGTATAGTATTGGTGTTTTCCTTTCTGGCTTACTTCACTCTGTATAATAGGCTCCAGTTTCATCCACCTCATTAGAACTGATTCAAATGTATTCTTTTTAATGGCTGAGTAATACTCCATTGTGTGTATGTACCAAAACTTTCTTATCCATTTGTCTGCAGATGGACATCTAGGTTGCTTGCATGACCTAGCTATTATAAACAGTGCTGTGATGAACATTGGAGTACATGTGCGTCTTTCAATTGTGGTTTCCTCAGTGTGTTTGCCCAGGAGTGGGATTGCTGGATCGTACGGTAGTTCTATTTCCAGTTTTTTAAGGAATCTCCACGCTGTTCTCCATAGTGGCTGTACTAGTTTGCATTCCCACCAACAGTGTAAGAGGGTTCCCTTTTCTCCACACCCTCTCCAGCATTCGTTGCTTGTAGACTTTTGGATAGCAGCCATTCTGACTGGTGTGAAATGATATCTCATTGTGGTTTTGATTTGCATTTCTCTGATTATGAGGGATGTTGAGCATTTTTTCATGTGTTTGTTAGCCATCTGTATGTCTTCTTTGGAGAAATGTCTGTTTAGTTCTTTAGCCCATTTTTTGATTGGGTCTTTTATTTTTCTGGAATTGAGCTGAAGGAGCTGCTTGTATATTTTGGAGATCAATTCTTTGTCAGTTGTTTCATTTGCTATTATTTTCTCCCATTCTAAAGTCTGTCTTTTCACCTTGCTTATAGTTTCCTTTGCTGTGCTAAAGTTTTAAATTTTAATTAGGTCCCATTTGTTTATTTTTGCTTTTATTTCCAATTTTCTGGGAGGTGGGTCATGGAGGATCCTGCTGTGATTTATATTGGAGAGTGTTTTGCCTATGTTCTCCTCTAGGAGTTTTATAGTTTCTGGTCTTACGTTTAGATCTTTAATCCATTTTGAGTTTATTTTTGTGTATGGTGTTAGGGAGTGTTCTAGTTTCATTCTTTTACAAGTGGCTGACCAGTTTTCCCAGCACCACATGTTAAAGATACTGTCTTTTCTCCATTTTATATTCTTGCCTCCTTTGTCAAAGATAAGGTGTCCATAGGTGCATGGATTTATCTCTGGGCTTTCTATTTTGTTCCATTGATCTATATTTCTGTCTTTATGCCAGTACCATACTGTCTTGATGACTATGACTTTGTAGTAGAGCCTGAATTCCGGCAGGTTGATTCCCCCAGTTCCATTCTTCTTCCTCAAGATTGTTTTGGCTATTCGAGGTTTTTTGTATTTCCATACAAATTGTGAGATTATTTGTTCTAGCTCTGTGAAAAATACTGTTGGTAGCTTGATAGGGATTGCATTGAATATACAAATTACTTTGGGTAGTATACTCGTTTTCACAATATTTATTCTTCCAATCCACAAACACAGAATATTTCTCCATCTATTAGTGTCCTCTCTGATTTCTTTCACCAGTGTTTTATAGTTTTCTATATATAGGTCTTTTGTTTCTTTAGGTAGATATATCCCTAAGTATTTAATTCTTTTTGTTGCAATGGTGAATGGGATTGTTTCCTTAATTTCTCTATTTTCTCATTATTAGTGTATAGGAATGCAAGGTATTTCTATGTGTTGATTTTATATCCTATCACAGGATATTGAATACAGTTCCATCTACTATAGAATAGGACCTTGTTATTTACCTATTTTTATACATAGTAGTATATATCTGCTAATTTCAATCTCTACGTTAAACGTCCCCCTTATTTCCCCTTTGGTAACCATAAATTTGTTTTCTATGTTTATATGACTGTTTCTGCTTTGTGAAGAAGTTCATTTGTATCATTTTCTTAGACTCCACATAGAAGTGATACCACATGGTATCTGTGTTTCTCTGTCTGACTTATTTCGATAAGTATGACAATCTCTAGGCCCATCCATGTTGCTGCAAATGGTATAATTTCATTCTGCTTTACGGCTGAGTAATAGTCCTTTGTATATTGGAATATTATGTTCCACCTCTTCTTTATTCCTTCATCTGTCAATGAACAGATGGTTCCATATCTTGGCTACTGTAGATAGCGCTGCTTTGAACATTGTGGTGCATATGTCTTTTTGAATTAGAGTTTTTGCCATTTCCAGATATATGCCCAGGAGTGGGATTGCTGGATCATATGGTAGCTCTAGTTTTAGTTTTTTAAGGAATCTCCATATTGTTCTCCATATTGGCTGCGCCAGTTTACTTTCCCACCAACAACGTAGAAGGGCTCCCTTTTCTCCACATTCTCTCTAGCGTTTGTTACTTGCTGGCATTTTGATGACGGTCATTCTGACCCGCATGAGTTGGTAACTTATTGTCCTTTTGAGTTTCATTTCTTTCATCATTAGTGATACTTTTAACACATTCGCTTTGTCTCTTAATCTCACATACGTTTATAGGAAGTTGAGGTCATTTTTACTTTTCATTGTTAAGTGGTCAATGCCAACATTAGGTGAGAGGCGGTGTGTGGGAGAGAAGCAGAGAAATGTAATGTTCCCCTTGTTCTTGGATTGCTTTCAGTGACTCAGAGGCAGGTCACAGAGAATTACCATTTCATCAATAGGGAGTATTTTTCTACATGAAGATATTCCCCTTTTCAAAGTTGTGTTGCCTTGGGGATTTGAAGTTCTACCGAATTCTGAGCATTTCGCTTGGCCTGGATACATAACTGAATATTTTATTTTGTCAAGCGTATTCCTGCTCTTCAGTGCTTTTATAGTTCTCGCTCTCCTTGTGTTGATTCCAGAGGTGACCTATTAAAAGCAGGCAGCTCATCTCCAAGACATCAAGCACCCCTTCCAAGGCTGCCTTTGAAACGCTGGTTTTAAACCTTCCTCAGTGGTCTAGGAGACCTCATGGTCTGTGGTCTCTTGCTTGTATTCTGACTTACTGACTGGCTTCTGTGACTTGATGCTTCTGTTGGGCTATCTACTTGGTCCAGGTTTCCTCTTGGTTCTGTGCTCTGAAGCCTACATCAACCCTTCCCCTCTATGTCCTGCCTGGGTGCCTGTTCTCCACCCTAGTCCAGGTTGCTGAGCTCTTACTTCTTCAGTTCGGTTCAGTTCAGTCGCTCAGTCATGTCCCACTCTTTGCGACTCCATGAATCACAGCATGAAAAAAAAAAAAAAGATCTTACTTCTTAGAGTTTACTAATTTTATTTTATATTTATTAATACATAGTTTTCCATTCACTCAATGAGAAGACATTGTTGCTGTTTAGTTGCTCAGTCGTGTCCAATGCTTTGTGACTGCAGCACGCCAGGCTTCCCTGTCCTTCACCATCTCCCAGAGCTTGCTCAAACTCATGTCCCTTGGGTCAGTGATGCCATCCAACCATCTCATCCTCTGTCGGCCCCTAATCCTCCTGCTCTCAATCTTTTCCAGCATCAGGGTCTTTTCCAATGAGTCAGCTCTTCACATCAGTTGGCCAAAGTATTGGAGATTCAGCTTAAGCATTAGTCATTCCAATGAATATTCAGTGTAGATTTCCTTTAGGGTGGACTCATTGGATCTCCTTGTAGTCCAAAGAACTTTCGAGAGTCTTCTCCAACACCACAGTACAAAAGTATCAATTTTTCGGTGCTTAGCTTTCCTTATGGTCCAATTCACATCCATACATGACTACTGGAAAAATCATTGCTTTGACTAGAAGGACCTTTGTCAACAAAGTGATGTCACTGCTTTTTAGTATGCTGTCTAGGTTTGTCATAGCTTTTCTTCCAAGGAGCAAGTGTCTTTTAATTTCATTAAAAAGCAGAGACATTACTTTGCCAACAAAGGTCCGTCTAGTCAAGGCTATGGTTTTCCCAGTGGTCACATATGGATGTGAGAGTTGGACTCTGAAGAAAGCTGATCTCCGAAGAATTGATGCTTTTGAACTGTGGTGCTGGAGAAGATCCTTGAGAGTCCCTTGGACTGCAAGGAGATCCAACCAGTTCATTCTAAAGGAGATCAATCCTGGGTGTTCATTGGAGGGACAGATGCTAAAGCTGAAACTCCAATACTTTGGCCACCTCATGCAACGAGTTGACTCACTGGCAAAGACTCTGATGCTGGGAAAGTTGGGGGTGGGAGAAGAAGGGGACCACAGAGAGTGAGATGGCTGGATGGCATCACCGACTCGATGGACATTAGTTTGAGTGAAATCCGGGAGTTGGTGATGGACAGGGAGGCCTGGCGTGCTGTGATTCATGGGGTTGCAAAGAGTCGGACACGACTGAGCAACTGAACTGAACAGAACTGAACTGATAGTCACCATCTGCAGTGATTTTGGAGCTCAAGAAAATAAAGTTTCTCATTGTTTCCATTTTTTTCCTATCTATTTGCCATGCAATGATGGGACTGGATGCCATGGTCTTAGTACATTTTGAATGTTGAGTTTTAAGCCAGCTTTTTTATTCTCCTCTTTCACCTTCATCAAGAGGCTCTTTAGAAAACATATTACCTATGATTTAGGAGAACAACGTTCTAATATCTTGTGTCATATATTTTTTTTTTTTGAAATACATCAGGTACTTTTCAAATACATTTCAAGATTATGTGAAATGAATATATAATCATTACCATATTTTTAGTTTCAAGTGACAGAAAACCCAACTCAATCTAGCCTAAAGAAAATGAGTTTTATGGCTCATATAAAGTGAGACATTGAGGAAGACTAGCCTTTGGTGGAACATAAGGCAAAGTTTCAAGTAATGACCGCAAGATCTCATTTCTGTCTTTGAGTTTCAGTTTCTTTCCTGCTGGATTGTTTCTGTTTTTTTTTTTTTTTTTTTAATGGAAGTACAGATGCTTTACAATGTTATTAATAGTCTCTACTGTACAGCAGAGTGAATCGGTTATAGGCATACATATGTTCCCTCCCACCAGTACTTTCCTCCCCTGCCTGCTCCTGCCCCTCTAGGTCATCACAGAGCACCGGCTGAGCTTCCTGTGCTTTACAGCGACTTCCCACTCTGTCTGCTGCAGGGCAGCGCACACCCACCACCCCAAACTCCCAGTTCACGCCCTCTCCCACTCCTGTGTCCACCTGTCTGCTCTCTTCACATGTGTCTCTATCTCTGCTCTATGAATAGGTTCATCTGCACCATTTTCCTTTTGTCAACGGGGCTCTACCTCATTGCAGTAAGTCTAGTCATAAACTCACACTTCTGGGTCTGGTGGAAAGAGAACATCCTTTCCTTTAGCTTGCCATAATCCTGAGGTCTGCTTGGGCCTCAAGGAGGGGAGGTCAGGTGCCTACATCTGAGTCAGTTGCCATGGCCACTGTGGCAGCAGAAAGTCAAGGACAGGTCCAACCCAAGAGTTCATCCTAGAAGCTGACAGGAAGAGTCCCAGGCAGACTCCTGAGGAGCTAATTATTGGAAATAGGCTCCCACACCAAACACAGAGGTGCCCTCCCAAGCACATTAATCAGGTGATGGTTGAAGGGCTTAGAAAATATATCTGATTTATCTATTGATTCCTTTTTCTCTTCATCTCAGACCACAAGTTACCAATATTTCTGATGCTCCTTTTTAGTTGGATCCAAGGAAAATGCTCCCTGTGCTATCAAGACTTTTGAGATATATAATATTTAAAGAGACCATTTTCACACAATAGAAAGTTTTGGATTTTTTCAGTTATGCTTAGTTAAAACAGAATCAGAGCTAAAATTTTTACATAAGAATTTTGGGAGAGTAGAAAATAATTACTTCGGTGTCAGTTCAGAAAAAACAGATTGTTGGTATCAATAGAATACAATAAAAGCCCACTCCACTGTTCTTGCCTGGAGAATCCCAGGGACGGGGGAGCCTGGTGGGCTTCCGTCTGTGGGGTCGCACAGAGTCGGACACGACTGAAGCGACTTAGCAGCAGCAGCAGTACCTCAGAAATGCATAAAAGACAGGGTTAACAAAATAAAAGATCAGAAACAATGAAAATTTATGTAAATAGTAGCACTGTTCTATGGTCATATTCTTACAACTTTTTAAATTGAGATCTGTGTGTGCATGCTCAGTCGCTCATGTAATTGGCATATTATTGACATATTATGTTACTTTAAGGTGTACAATGTGTTGATCTGATACATTTATGTATTGCAATATGGTTACCATTGTAGCATTAACTGTAGCATTACCCTTCATCTTGCCATATAATTTTCTATTTTGTGTGTGTGACGAGAACATTTCAGATCTATCTCTTAGCAACTTTGAAGGATATCAGTTCAGTTCAGTTGCTCAGTCATGTCTGACTCTTTGTGACCCATGAACTGCAGCACATCAGGTTTCCCTGTATATCACCAACTCCCAGAGATAACTCAAACTCATGTCCATTGAGTAGGTGATGCCATCCAACCATCTCATCCTCTGTCATCCCCTTCGCCTCCTGCCTTCAATCTTTCTCAGCATCAGGGTTTTTTCCAAGGAGTCAGTTCTTCGCATCAGGTGTGATGTGAACTGTGGTGTTGGAAAAGACTGTTAGAATCCCTTGGACAGCAAGGAGATCAAACCAGTCAATCATAAAGGAAATCAAACCTGAATGTTCATTGAAAGGACTGATGCTGATGCTGAAGCTCGAATACTTTGATCACCTGATGCGAGAAGCCAACTCATTGGAAAAGACCCTGATGATGGGAAAGATTGAGGACCAGAGGAGAAGGGGGTGACAGAGGATGAGATGATTGGATGGCATCATTGACACAATGGACATGAGTTTCAGCAAGCTCTGGGAGATGGTGAAGGACAAGGAACCCTGGAGTGCTGAGTCTGTGGGTTCACAAAGAATCAGACATAACTGAGCAACTGAACAAGATAAGGACTAGTCATTTGTATAATATTTCAGGATTTGCTTGTGCATGTGAAATTAGGACCAGAAAATTGTCAAAGATACCTGAGGAATAACCTTGGCTGGTACAAGTTTTAATCATATCATACAAGCTAAAAACATCAGCTGAAGAGAGACTGTGGATAGGGGGCTGTGAGGGCTGATCTTGTGGAAAGTGCAGAGCTGGGAAATGCTACAGCTGCCTTTTAGACTTTCAAACTTTAAAGACGTATCTATTATCAAATAGCAACTCCAACCCTGTTGCTGATCTAAATTCTTAAGCAAACATAGATTTGGAATATCAGTCAATCATTGTCCAGAGTTTGGATCTTTACAAAACTAATTGACAATAGATTGGGAGAAAAGGCACACCAAAAACTCTCTTATACTTTTACTCTGCAGATCTGTGGGGGTGAGAAATTTTGCTTGCTTTACTTTAGTTTTGCTTGTTCATTATTCTCTCCCAATTCCTAGAACTGGCATTCAGTACCCACTCAGTAAATATTTGTTGAATAATTTGGTGGGATAGAGTGCCTTCCTCTCATTAGGGAAGCCAAAGAAAGGTGATAACCTCTGTTTCATACCTGACATCAAGGGCATGAGCAGGTGACTCTGGTACAGCCCAGAGAACACTTTTGTCAGGGAGTGAGGCCCTCAGGAGACGGATGCTGATCGGCTGAGATTTTATCCTCAGTAGCAGTAGTGGCGTCTTCTGCAGCATCCTGGTGGCTGACCCAGAAGCTGAGTCTTAACTAAGCCTTTCATTGGCCTTGGGATGTGGTTCTCCCTGTCCAGCCTTCTTTGGGATTCAACTCTTTTCTAAACTTGGTTTTCTAGCTTTTCTATTGAGTCTTTGTAATACCTATTATTGTTACTTCACTGAATAATTTAGCCAGAGTTGGTGCCTGGGTTTGCACACCAGGATATTTTTTTTTAAGTTCTTATTTTATTTTTAATTTCTGTGTTCTAATAATAAGCTATTGGTGGCAACACACAATTCCAAATCTCACAGGGCTAAACACAATACAACTTTATTTTTTGCTCATTTGAAGTCCAGCCTGAATGTTTCTGTGTGACACGGTACGTTGCCAACATTCTCAACATGCAGCTCCAAATGTTTTTTGTTTGTTTGCTTTTTCTATTTTGTGTTTCAAAGTGGCTATAATTTTCATGAATAGGATGTGAACAGGTCAGATGCAAAATCAGTTCCTAATACAAGATACTGGCAAATATCACTTTTACAAAACAATCTATTCTTCCAGAATGAGTTCAGTTCAGTTGCTCAGTTGTGTCCGACTCTTTGTGACCCCATGAATCATAGCACGCCAGGCCTCCCTGTCCATCACCAACTCCCGGAGTTCATTCAAACTCATGTCCATCGAGTTGGTGATGCCATCCAGCCATCTCATTCTCTGTCGTTCCCTTCTCCTCCTGCCCCCAATCCCTCCCAGCATCAGGGTCTTTTCCAGTGAGTCAACTCTTCCGGAATAGTTTATCAAAAAACTATTGAAATTCAGACATCTGCCTACTAACTATAATGGAAAAGTAATCTTTTGTTTAATATCATTTGTAAACATGATACAATTTTTTTTTTTATCCTTGCAAGTGAGAAAAATATAAGAGGGATTGGTTCACAGATGGTGACTTAGTCATAGGTTCAGTTAGGTTAAAGTCTAATTACAGAGCTCAGGTTCTAGGCCGTGGCAGAATTATGGGCAAGTTTTAATTTAAGGGGCTTCTCTGGTAGCTCAGTTGGTAAAGAATCCACCTACAATGTAAGTGAACCAGGATCTCTTTTATTTTAAGTCTTTAAGACTGACTCATCAGTTCAGTTCAGTTGCTCAGTCGTGTCCGACTCTGCGCGACCCCATGAACAGCAGCACACCAGGCCTCCCTGTCCATCACTAACTCCCGGAGTCCACTCAAACCCATGTCCATTGAGTCAGTGATGCCATCAAACCATCTCATCCTCTGTCGTCCCCTTCTCCTGCCCTCAATCTTTCCCAGCATCAGGGTCTTTTCAAATGAGTCAGCTCTTCACATCAGGTGGCCAAAGTATTGGAGTTTCAACTTCAACATCAGACTCATTACTTGACTCGCCCCTATTTGCAACTCTAAAGTAGAGTTCTGGTTCCTGAGACACTTCAACCCCAATACAGACAAACCTTCTCTTTCTCTTTCACTTCCTGTGATAATTAATGCTATTGTCATCCCCCGATTACTCAAAATTGAGAGCCCAAGATCTTGGGCAATCTCTCATCTCTACTTCTTTGGACCTCTTAAATCCAATTAGTCATCTCTCAATCTTTAACTGCCGTAGACCAGGCAATTATCATCTCTCCCTTAAACAATTCTAATAGCTCCTTAGCAAGAATTGCCATCAACACACAATTCCCAAAAGTACAATGTATCCTCATTAATTCCAGAATTATTATTCTAAAGCAATAATGGGATTTCTTTCTCACCTGCTAAGAAATTTTCAAGTGTGCTCATTTTCTTTAATAGAACCTATGACTGATTCATGTTGATGTTTGACAGAAAACAACAAAATTCTGTAAAACAATTATGCTTGAATTAAAAAACTAAATACATTTTAAAAAATAAATTAATTAATTTAAAAAATACAAGGTAATGGAAACATTTTATTTTGACATGTAAAATTAAAGTTCCCATCATTTTCAAGGCAAGAAGGGGGGAATATGTGAAAGATCATGGAGACTTTAATTACTGATATTAATAGAAAAATATATGGTCAAATACATTTAAGTAACTTAAGTATTTATAAAGCACATTTCTAAAATGAAAGAACAAATCAGTTGAAAATCATGAGGTGGCAAAAGCTCTAAAAGGTAAATCAATGTATAAAAATGCAGAATAGAGGTGATTTTACTAATATTAAAGAATTCAACATATAAGATTACAAAAGGACAAAAGTCCATTTGGAACAAAAGTGAAAGTGAAGCTGCTCAGTCATGTCTGACTCTTTTTGACCAAGTGGACTGTAGCCCACCAGGTTCCTCTATCCTTTGGATTCTCCAGGCAAGAATACTGGAGTGGGTTGCCATTTCCTTCTCCAGGAGATCTTCCCAGCCCAGGGATCAAACCCAGGTCTCCCGCATTGCAGGCAGATGCTTTAACCTTGAAGCAAGTAGGGATAAAATGTTAAATAGGAAAGTAAATAGGATCAAAATAGCCAAAGGCAGAACTGGCAGATACACAAAGAGAAACTGACAATATGAAAATCCTAGCTGAAAACTTAATCACATCCACAGAATTTACAATTCCTGCATAAAATAAAGAACACCTTGCTCCATTTTCTTTAAGCTTCTCAAATCATAAGTTGTTCTGGTATAAAGTATCTTCTGTGTAAACTCAGTTTTTTTCTCTCTCTGAAAGTGTTTGAGTTCTCCATATGCCTGATTTTGTTCTTAGTAATGATGTTTTTTGAATTTTTGTATTCAGTGTGTTAACCAACAGTAGGCCCTGTTCATTTTGGAAATTCATATCCTTAAGTTCTAAAAAATTACATTAAATTATTTATTATTATCTTAAATATGATAATTTCTGAGATGTCTAATTCATGTTAAAATTATCTCCTACTATTACCATTTTCTAACATTTTCATGACTTCATTTTGTTATTGCTGTTTGTTTTTCTCCTTCTGTTGTATGTGTTGTGTCTCATATTTTTATTTTTAAAACCTATCTCTTTGTTTTTAATGTCCCTCCTTCAAAAAATCAGCATCCTGTTTGTATTTCATAAGTAAAACATCTTTTTTATTTTCCAAATATAGAATTTGTAGGTATTTTTCTTCAATCTCTTTGATTACTTCCTTTATATTTTCTTCTTTTTGTGTTAAAATATTTCCTTAAATGTCTGGCATTTCCTGGATATTTGATCAGATTTAAGAATAAAGAACTTAAGCAGTGTCTGAAAGCTTCAACTGTGTGCATTGTGCTTGACTGCTGGAGCTTCAATAGTGTGATGAAGCAAACACCCTGAAGTTACTTTCTAACTGCTGCTGCTGCTGCTAAGTCACTTCAGTCGTGTCCGACTCTGTGTGACCCCATAGACGGAAGCCCACCAGGCTCCCCCGTCCCTGGGATCCTCCAGGCAAGAACACTGGAGTGGGTTGCCATTTCCTTCTCCAATGTGTGAAAGTGAAAAGTGAAAGTGAAGTCGCTCAGTCGTGTCCGACCCTTCGCGACCCCACGGACTGCAGCCTACCAGGCTCCTCCATCCATGGGATTTTCTAGGCAAGAGTACTGGAGTGGCTTGCCATTGCCTTCTCCTACTTTCTAACTAAATGGGCTTAAATAGTGACCTAATCTTTCTGCCTGATCTGTAGACAGAGGTGGACAACAGAGCTCAGGTCGAAACACTGCTTTGGAGATTGAGTGAGACAATATGTGTAAAGGTCCGAGGACAAACGCTGTCCAGGTGCTCATGGTGTGTTCTGCCTGTGACATTGTTAGAAGCTTGCTGCAGTAGTACTGAGTCCACCATTTCCCTAGTTCCTGGTGGCCTGCCGTGAACACAGTAGTTTAAAATGTGAGTGGTGGAGTTGAATGGATCTGTTCCCAACTCTTGCCCTACCTAATCCTGTGTGTAACTTTGGGAAAATTCACTTCAATTTCACCATTTCAAAAATTGAAATTTTAATAGTACCTACCTCCCAAAATTCTTTTTTGGTATAAATAAGATACTACATACAAAGTGCTTGGCCAATCATAATTGTCCAATAACATTCACCAGTAACAATAATAGTGCAAATTATAATAGCAACAACATGTACTTGATAAAACTTACTGGTTAACATATCACAAGTGTGAATGTTCAGTCATCATCTTGACACTTCAGATCTATTTATAAGGAGAGAGATGGCATGTATTCATCATGTCAACCCAAGAATAAGAATTTTATATACTTTACACTAAAGCTGTGTAAACCAGAAAAGGTTTATAGAAAAATAAAGGACCAGGTAGAAAAAATTTTTAAATACTGTGGTCCATCTGCTGTTTGTTTTATTTATTTATTTATTTTTGGCTGCATGGCATGTGCAATCCTAATTTGCTGACCCTAATTCCCTGACCCTGAGTGTGGATCACACCCACGCTCCCTACATTTGAAGCACAGAGTCTTAGCCACTAGACCACCAGGGAAGTCCCTATATGGTACTTGTTGCAACTACTCTGCTCCATTGCTGTGTCTTGAGAGAAGGCATAGACAATATGAAGATGAATAGATGTGCCTGTGTTCTGGTAAAATAAAACTGTGTTTCCAAAAACAAGTCGGGGAGGAAAGATTGTGGCCCACGAACCTCAGTTTTCCAACCCCTTCTTTTTACCACCCAGATAAGATTGGAATGGAAACATAAATGATATAGTTCTGTCACTACAAACAAAGGGACATATTCTGGACACTGTTTTACACAGGGAAGTGTTTGGTTAATGTTGGACACTTCAGGTTAAGAACCTCAACTCTTCCCTTTCTAGTGAGTTCTAGAGTATTTTTGTATAAAGGGACATCTTCAGGACCCATTTCCATTAAGACCTTACAGTGTTGCAACAGTAAGTACTTGGCAGGACCATTAGCACAAATGTTTCTTTTGTTTTCCTTTTAACCTTTCTGTCTCTAAGGAAGAGGTCAAACACACATCTCAACGGCCACTTTGAATTTACCTAAATTGATGAGCAATGCACTAGAGTGTTTCTACTTCTCAAAATTGTTCTTATAAAAGAGATTCTGATTTTAAGGGACTCTGTAAACAAAGATTATGAATCATTCTAAAAAGATGACTCACCTAGGAGAAAAGCAAATCTTCTGTAAAGGTTTGATTTGGGAACACATTCTTTTATAAAATCCATATTTATAAAACCTGTTGTGTCTGTATATGTAGAATAAATAATTGATATAACAATATGAGATATTTTACCAACTCAGGACATATTCTGACTATCTTTTAATAAGTAATCATATTAATTTGGTGTTGGAAGAAAAAATAAGAGCATGCTAATCTTATTGATCATAAGCCTAGGACATGGTCTTTTCTGTCTGATTACTCTTTAATAATTTATATGTTCTTTTTTTCTAGTTTTTTTTTAAATTAAATTCATACAAGTAACATTGGGGAGATAATTTTTAAGGCTCTGGGAAACTCTTATCTTACTCCACAGAAGACTTTAGTTTTTTTTTTTTTTTTTTGGCCTCACCATGAATCATGTGGGATCTTAGTTCCCTGACAAGAGGTCAAACCCATGCCTGCAATGGAAGCATTGAGTCTTAACTACTGGTCCACCAGGGAAGTCCCAGTAATTTATATGTTCTTAGTAATAACTTATATGAAATGGAAATATGAGAAAATAAAAGAATAACTGTGCTTCTTGATCAATCAGCTGTCTAGCTGGTATTCATCATTAGGTCTTAGAGTGTTAAATGTCTCATGGATTTAGAAGTGTGTATCATGGCCCTGCAGTGACTATGTAATGATGGTAAGTGCAGGATTTCAGAGGAGAAAGAATATAGGGATTGGCATATTTGAGCTGACTTCATGGAGAAGATGGGAATTTCAGGAGAAGATTCAAATAAACAGAGAATGAAAGACATTGCAGACACACTATGAGCAAATACTTAACTGTGTGATTATGAGGATGCTGGAGAGATGATAAAGTCTGGAATGTTTTGGCCTCATGGGAAGAAGGCATAAGAAGGCATGCTAAGTCACTTCAGTCATGTCCAACTCTGCGTGACCCCATAGATGGAAGCTCACCAGGCTCCCCCGTCCCTGGGATTCTCCAGGCAAGAACACTGGAGTGGGTTGCCATTTCCTTCTCCAATAAGAAGGCATAAGGCATATAAATTATCCACACTTCAAAATCAGCCTTGGGAGTTTTGTTTCACGAATGGATAGGCATGGGTTTATACATACGCATATAAACATATACATGTGTTATAGTTCAGATTTTTTACAGCTTCCAAAATATACAAAATATAAATGGATAAAAAAATAAAAAGAGAATCAGGTCAAAAGGAAAAATACATAAAAGTATATAAAGTTGCTTATACATGGTCTGTGTTCCTAAATATTCACCAAATATAGAATATAATAAAATTGGGGCAATACAAATCATACTTTGATCCTGGTCATGTTGTTGTTTCTTTATTTGTAACTCAGGGAACATAATATTGATCGCTAACTAAATTAATACATAGATTTAGAACAATGCCTACTGCAAAGCAGAAACTACCTAAGTATTGACTGCTATTATTAGTACTCAAATTATTTTGCAACACTTTTTAGAGACTCTAAGGAATTAATACCATTGATTAAAAAGGGTTAAATTCCATGCAAAATGATTCATCTTTTGTTATTCACTAAATTTAAGGACTCTATAGATCTAGTTGCCCATGCAACTTTAAAATTAAACTAATTCCCACAGAAATATCTTCAAAGAAGTTCAACCCAGCAAAATATGCTAAAATAACTTAAGATAATTATTCAGAATATTAATATTTGACGTTCAAGTGTATCCAACTGTCAGTATATTCCTCACTGCTTCAAATATTTTTTTTTTTCATTTTTATAACTTCATAAGATGAACCTGGAGCTTCCCTTGTGGCTCAGATGGTAAAGAATTGTCCTGCAATGTGGGAGAACTGGGTTTGATACCTGGGTTGGGAAGATCCCCTGGAGGAGGGCATGGCAACCCACTCCAGTATTCTTTCCTGGAGAAGCCCAGTGGACAGAGGAGCCTGGCAATCTACAGTCTATGGGGTCTCAAAGAGTCAGACGACTGAGCGACTAAGTACAGCATAGCACAAGATAAACTTGCAGTGCACTAAGTAAGTAAGTAAAAGAAGTGCATAATAAATATCCAATTCCTATTTGAGAGCATAATACTATGAGAAGGAAAAATGATAATATGGTCAACAGCTATATTTTCCCCTGCATTTAAAACATGCTCTTTCAGTTGAAGCCAATTCATGGTCAGATGCAGGAGATGCCACAAGGAAAGGGATACCCTAGGAATAAAATAGAGGGTTCAAAACTATTTGCTGTTTGTGAGCTAGCTCTGGTTTTGTGTGTGTGTCTGTGGGTGGATGTGTGTGTGTATGAGCACACATGGCTTTTACTGGTGTGCTGCTGCTATTATGTCACTTCAGTCATGTCCGACTCTGTGTGCCCCCATAGACGGCAGCCCACCAGGCTCCCCTGTACTGGTGTGGGGAGAGAGCAAATTAGTCAAGATGGCATGTTCAGGCTCTCTTGCCCCATGTTTTATAAATAATGTAAATAAAGACTGTGTAACAGCTGAGGTTGTTTATAGCACTGTGCATGCACATCACGAGGTGCTTCTTTGGTCACGGACTGCTTTGTGCTACATGCGTGTGTGAGCTCGACCTAGAAAAGCAGGGACGTTACTACTGTGTCACGGCTGTGTCCGTTGGGTCAGCCACCAGAGGAGAGAGTTGTGGAATGGCTACTGTGTCAGCCAGGAGAGAATACCGCGACAGCTGCTGCACCAGCCAAGAGAGAGACTGTGTTATGGTTGCTTTGGCGGCCAGGAGAAGATAAACGTGCGGAGTCTCCTTCCAGCCTCTTAGCTCACGCCTTGTCTACCGTGGATTCAGTGAATAGTGCGAAGAGTGTGAACAGCAAGACAATCGGCCTCACGAACAGGATCAGTAACAAACTGGTACTGACACTGAAGTTGGCTTTAAATCAGGAAGTGAGTTATGGGCATCTTTCTGGACTGTCAAGGGTCAAAAGTCATAGTTAGGCTTGCGCCTGCATCTAATTTTACAGGGAAAACATAGTTTTAGGAACATAGTCTCACAAGGGAAGGTAGCTGATATTTGCTCCTGGATATCTTAATAAATTTAACAAATCTGGAAAGATATATGAAGTCAAATTATAATATAAATGTTTTATAGTATAATAAAAAAGATATAAAGTCAAACAGCTAATGTCAGAAATAGATCCCCTATTTATAAGTAAACATCCTCTCTGTGTTTATAGCCTGTTGATGAACTGCAAGGAACTAACCAACAGTTTTGTATAAAGTGCAGAAAAGACTACTTCCTATCCTCGACAAGCTTTGACTCTGCCTAGAAAGACAGACTGCCTTTTCTGAACCATTACCAACAAAGTGGATAATCTGTTAAGAGCCAACTGAGTGACACAGATAAGACATTTACCTTTTAAATGATTTCAGAAGAGGAAGAATTCATCCCCTGTAATGCAGACAAGGCTCCAAGGGGGAGGAAAATTTGAAGCATGATCAGAATATGATTATTTAAAGGGATGAACACTTACTATGAGGCGTTGTCCTGGAGGAGTGAAGCAATGTTCTCAAGTTCATGGCACTAGCTGAGATCTATCATAAGGTAGTCTGTGTTCAGAGCTCAAGTCCTAACCCTGCACTGCCTTGGCACTGTCAACAGCCAACTTTGAGTTTCAGATCCAGAAACATGAATGTTCTCTCGTACAAACTTACAATCCATGGGAAGTTATGAAGGCAGGAGTGGCAAATAATTTATCCGAGAAGAGTTGATTGTCTAAAGTTTTTACAAAGCTTGTACATGGTAGGATTTTACGATTCAATTTTAAGTGCTGTATGTCACAAGCAGAATGAAATCAAGACTGTTGGCTGATATAGGAAAAAGGGTTTTTAGTAAAAGGAAAGTTGAAAGAAATGAGGGATTTAAGTTGGATTTAAGTTGATAATTATAAAACTTAACGAAGAGAAACCTCGATTAAGATAGTGAGAAGACCACAGGGGGGCACTCTCCTGCCCTAGGGTGACAGAGACCAGCAGGAAGAAGGGGACTCTTGTAGCCGGGGAAGACACCGTGATCATTAAACATCACGGCACTGTAACTGCAATATGGAAACTTGTGCTCTTGGCTGATGCCGAGAGGCAGGGCAAAATTGGTCCTTTCCAGAACTGTAGTCTTGCCTCATTGCATATCCTTTTTCACCTTGTTTGAAAGTAAAAGGTACAATTAAATAAAGAGAGTTGAACTCTGGAAAGAACATTAAACATAAGAAATACCTATGTGTTTGTATTTCTTGGTATTTTGAATGAAAGGAAGAACATTTTTTTTTAATGTGTTGAAATTATTTTGAACTCAAAAATGTTTATTTCATACCTGATTACTGTCATTCACAATATAAATTATGGGCCTGGGCAAGCGTTTTCTTCAGAGACTTTCTTCCAAAGATTTGAATTTTAAATGAAGTCTTGCTTCATTACTGTCAGCAGAGCAGAGGGGGAAGATACTAAGAGCGTCTATGAGGGCCATTTGCACTTGTGCAAATGCTTTATCTGGATGTAGACTGACCAAGTTTCAAGTGTATCAGTTCAGCTCTACTGAGAGGAGTTCATGCTCAATTCATGTACCGGAGACTCAATGCTGTTTACAACATGAGGATGTGACTGGGGTCCCACCTTAGTAGTTAAGATTGGGAACAAGTGAAATCACCTTTGCTGGGATTGTATAATGTGTAACCCAGAACAAATTACAGCAAATCTCCTACATATGAGTGAGTTCCATTCTAAGAGTGTGTTTGTGAGTCCAGTTTGTTCATGAGCCCAACAAAGTCAGCTCAGGTACACAGCTAACACAACTGGCGATACAGCACTGTGCTGTAAAAGGTTTATAACACTGCTCACATGAATAAAAATTTTAAAAAGCACAAAAATTAAGAAAACAGTTTTAACCCTGCTGTACTGTACCTTGAAAAGTACAGCAGTATAGTACAGTAGCTGGCATTCCAGAACTGGCGTTGAGTGAACAGGCAAGAAGAGCTACTGACTGGAGAAGGGTGGTGGTAGAGCTGAAGGATCATCGGCAACAGGAGGTGGAGGCAAGCTGCAATGTCGCCCACACCTGACACTTGATAGGTTACACATTCACATCTTTGAACGTCTGCACCTTGAGGCTTTATATATAGGGGACTTGCTGTATTTCATCTCTGTGCTTGAGCATCCTCATCTATAAAATACAACAGTAATAAAACTCACAATGCAGAGATCAGGATACACTGCAAAGTAAAACATCAGCATGGGGAACAGTACCTAGCACATCTAAGTACTCACTAGGTTTTCTTCTTTTTAACTTTAATGCCCAACATCAGAGATACATTTGTAATTTACTTAATGCTCAATGTTTTAAGATTGTGTATCAATTAAGTAACATTATTCTGAATTCTTAAATATTTAAAAAACTAATGTATTCTAAGTTGAGAAAGCAACATTTCCTAGTTATTTGAGTATTGATTCCATTTGTTACCAAGTCCAAGCTCCTTCTGCTTGCTGCACAACAGGCCAATAAATCGGACATGAGGTATTCAGGGAAGGAATAATGACTTCAGAAAGCTAGCAGACAAGAAAATGGCAGACTCATGTCTCAAAATAACCATCTTGTTGGGGTCTGGATGTCAGTCTGTTTTACAGAACAGAGATGAGGGAGGGAGAGGAAGTAAAGTAAAAAGGCTGTAAATCTTGCAAATATCTTCTGTCTCCTGGAATGACCAGCCTCATGGAGGACATGTGTTAATTTTTTCCTTGGAACCATTCATAGGTGGACAGTGCCAAGATGTTTCCCTGAACAAAGGCACTTTGGTTTAACATTCAGGCAGAGGGACAAGGTTCCTCAAGACAGGCCATTATGTACAGACAATATCCTTTTAGTGAACAAAAGCAGTGAGAAGCAAAAAAAGTGAAAGCAGCAGACACAACATGTGATCAGACTTTGTTCTTCCTTGTAACACTTTTATTTAATCAGATTTCTCAAACATGTAACTAAAATTGTAAAGTATACTATAAGAGATATAATTGCTTTAGTCACTTAAAGAAGCAAACCACATTTTCAAATTTTCAAATTGGTCAAAGGTGTGAACTTATACTTAATCTGGTATAAAATTATCAATGTAAAAAGGTGATCTATTTCTAATTATCTTTTTTATTCTTACTCTCATTCTCAGTGAACATGCTCATCCTTAAACTGCATCCTGTGCCTGCTCAGGTTACAACAATTTCATCAGATACATTTCTGCATTTTCCTTAGAATAAACCATATACCAAGCCAGAGAAAAGTAAAATAAAAAGATTTTTGTCTCATGGAAGCTTTCCTTAGAATACAACTATATTCCAAGTCAGAAAAAAAAAAAAAAATTCTTGTCTCAAGGAAACTGGGCACTTTCTTATAACTCAAATTCACTGCTACATTGGTTAGACTCTGAGCCCAGACATTTCCACTGAGCTTTAGCCTTGAGATCCTGTTCCTTTTCCTGCGACTGTGTTGAGGAATTTGACTTTCCAGTATTATATACATGCCAGTATTACTTCTCATTCCTATTGATCTGGCCCATTAGTACAAGTGAAAACTTATGCTTGACTAGTGAATACTTCATTACCAACAATTTAAGGACTTTATTTTCAGGAGACGAAGAACTGAGGGCAGAATGACCTCTCTACTTGAAAATACGTGTCCAAGGCATCGTTTGGGGACACATTGCTAGCTCTTTTTACTTGTCAATATGTCACCTCTAGTACAGACTGGCCATGGGTTAGTACACACAAGTTTACTCTGCTGATTGGTCCTCTCTGTTCATTCCCAGGAATTTACATTCTTTATTCTCATTCCCTTGATTGAAAGAGAAGTGTTCATACTTTGAAAATAGGCTTGAAATTAGAAACAGACTCAAATACTCCCAAACTTATTAAAAGATAATGATAATTATATATAAACCTATATATATTCCTTTTGCACGATAAATAATTGCTTAAACACATTGAATTTATGTTATTGCATCTATTTTTCCATTTTGAGTAATCCTTGCTTTCATTCTTTAAATTGATTGACAGAGAAGTGTCCATACTTTGAGTGAAAATAGGCTTGAAGTTAGAAACAGGCTCAAATACTCCCAAGCTTATTAAAAATCAACATAATTGAGACGCCCGGCTCCGGCGGCGCAGGCGCAGACGCGGGAGACGCCCGGCTCCGGCGGCGCAGGCGCAGACGCGGGAGACGCCCGGCTCCGGCGGCGCAGGCGCAGACGCGGGAGACGCCCGGCTCCGGCGGCGCAGGCGCAGACGCGGGAGACGCCCGGCTCCGGCGGCGCAGACGCGGGAGACGCCCGGCTCCGGCGGCGCAGACGCGGGAGACGCCCGGCTCCGGCGGCGCAGACGCGGGAGACGCCCGGCTCCGGCGGCGCAGACGCGGGAGACGCCCGGCTCCGGCGGCGCAGACGCGGGAGACGCCCGGCTCCGGCGGCGCAGACGCGGGAGACGCCCGGCTCCGGCGCTATCAACCACGTGCAGAATTGTGGCTGAGATGAGCTACCCCGCGCCCAGGGTTAGGGCGGTGGCCGAGAGGAGCTGTACCACGTTCAGGAGGCGGTGGCTGCTTGGGCACCGGAGGGCCGAGAGGAGCTGATCTACATTCAAAGCAGGAGGCGCGGCCTTGAGGAGATACCCCTCGTCCAAGGTAAGCTACAGTGGCTGCGCCTTGCTGGAGCAGCTGGGAAGAGATACTCCACGACCAAGTGGAATATAAGAATCCAGTGTTCTGGAGAGGAAGAAACAAGATGGCAGAGGGAAAAGATAGCAAGACCACTTTCTCCCCCACAAATTCATCAAAAGAACATTTGAACGCAGAGTAAAGTCCACAAAACAACTTCTGAATACTGGCAGAGGACATCAGGCTCCCAGAAAAGCAGCCCATTGTCTTCTAAAGGAGAGAGAAGAAATCCAGCTCCACCCACCAGAACACCGACACATGCTTCCCTAACCAGGGGACCCGGACAAGTCACCCGTCCAACCCCACACACAGCGAAGAAACTACGTAATAAAGAGAACTCCACAAACTGCAAGAAGAGGGAAAGGCCATCCCAAGCAAAGCAATATAAGCAAAATGAAGAGGCAGAGAAATACCCAGCAAGGAAAGGAACAAGATAATTGCCCACCAACACAAACAAAAGAACAAGATATAGGGAATTTACCTGATAAAGAATTTCAAATTTTGATGGTGAAAATGATTCAAAATCTTGAAAGCAAAATGGAGTTACAGATAAATAACCTGGAGAAAAGGATTGAGAAGATGGAAGAAAGATTTAATAAGGACTTAGAAGAAATAAAAAAGAGTCAATATACAATGAATAATGCAATAGATGAGATCAGAAACACTCTGGAGGGAACAAACAGTAGAATAACAGAGGCAGAAGACAGGATAAGCGAACTAGAAGATAGAATTGTAGAAATAAATGAAACAGAGAGGAAAAAAGAAAAACGAATTAAAAGAAATGAGGACAATATTAGAGACCTCTGGGACAATGTTAAACGCTCCAACATTCGAATCATAGGAGTCCCAGAAGAAGAAGACAAAAAGAAAGACCATGAGAGAATATTTGAGGAGATAATAGTTGAAAACTTCCCTAAAATGGGGAAAGAAATAATCACCCAAGTCCAAGAAACCCAGAGAGTCCCCAACAGGATAAACCCAAGGCGAAATACTCCAAGACACATATTAATCAAATTAACAAAGATCAAACACAAAGAACAAATATTAAAAGCAGCAAGGGAAAAGCAGCAAATAACACATAACGGGATTCCCATAAGGATAACAGCTGATCTTTCAACAGAAACTCTTCAGGCCAGAAGGGAGTGGCAAGACATACTTAAAGTGATGAAAGAAAATACCCTACAGCCCAGATTACTATACCCAGCAAGGATCTCATTCAAATATGAAGGAGAAATCAAAAGCTTTACAGACAAGCAAAAGCTGAGGGAATTCAGCATCACCAAACCAGCTCTCCAACAAATGCTAAAGGATCTTCTATAGACAGGAAACACAGAAAGAGTGTATAAACTTGAACCCAAAGCAATAAAGAAAATGGCTACAGGATCGTACTTATCAATAATTACCTTAAACGTAAATGGGTTGAAATTTTCAAAAAGGCTAGGAAACAATTCTCATAGCCATCAATAGTTCAGTGTTGAGTTCATGAATAGTTTTTAAAGTTTGGGACAAACTGTAGTATTTGCTATTTGAAGTACTATTTGTAATTGGCATAATACGATGTAACATTGGTCTTCATTTCCATCTTAAAATGCCTAAAATGCCTAACAGGTTTTTAGATTTGTGAATTTTAGTTGAAACGTATTTTACGATGTTACTAAACCTGCAGAAATATTGAAATATTTCAGAGAACTTATTCACTGTATTTTTAATTTATTTTATTTATAAAAGTTATGAACTGTAGAAAGTTTTACTTGTTGGGTCAAATGCTTGTTGCTTCAAATGCTTGTTGCATTTGAAGTGCTAGTTACAAGAAAATCAAATACCTTCAATGTATAAACGCTATTAAGTTTTTAAAGGACTCTGGAGTATAAGTAAGTTTGTTTAAAGAAATTTAGTCTGTTCAACTTGAAAAAAATAAATAAAATTGGGAAAAAAAAATCAACATAATTATATATGCAATTTATTTTAAAAAGTTGAATTTATTTTTATTGCATCTATTTTTCCATTTTGAGTATCCTTTGGGGTTTATGGCTTTTCTCCGGTTCAACTTGCTACATTTAATTGTAGGCTTTTTTCTTTCATTGAGATTAAACATCTGAAAGTTCGATAAAGCTCCTTTTCCATTTCGGCAATACCTTTAAGGCCTGTGAAAAGATCCCTCGCTTTTTCTCAAGACAGTCCTAACCTAACTTGAGTTTTCCCCGCAGTGAAAAACGAACTCGGTTTCTCTCCCAGTCTCTCTCTTTCAGCGATATTCAGTTTAGTTCAGTTCAGTTCAGTAGCTCAGTCACGTCCGACTCTTTGCGACCCCATGGACCGCAGCACACCAGTCTTCCTTGTCCATCACCAGCTCCCAGAGCTTACTCAAACTCTGTCGTCCCCTTCTCCTCCCGTCTTCAGTGTTTCCCAGCATCAGAGTCTTTTCCAAAGAGTTGGTTCTTTGCATCAGGTGGCCAAAGTATTGGAGTTTCAGCTTCAGCATCAGCCCTTCCAATGACTATTCAGGACTGATTACCGTAAGATTGACTGATTACCGTTAAGATCTCCTTGCAGTCCAAGGGACTCTCAAGAGTCTTCTCCAACACCACAGTTCAAAAGCAGTAATTCTTCAGCGCTCAGCTTTCTTTATAGTCCAACTCTCACATCCGTACATGACTGCTGGAAAAACCATAGCCTTGACTAGTTGGACATTTGTTGGCAAAGTAATGTCTCTGCTTTTTTTAATATGCTGTCTAGGTTGGTCATAACTTTTCTTCCAAGGAGTAAACGTCTTCTAATTTCATGGCTGCAGTCACCATCTACAGTGATTTTGGAGCACAAAAAAAATAAAGTCTGCCACTGTTTTCATTTTTTCTCCATCTATTTGCCATGAAGTGATGGGACCAGAGGCCATGATCTTAGTTTTCTGAATGTTGAGATTTAAGCCAACTTTTTCACTCTCCTCTTTCACTTTCATCAAGAGACTCTTTAGTTCTTCTTTGCTTTCTGCCATAAGGGTGGTGTTATCTGCATATCTGAGGTTATTGATATTTCTCCCTGCAGTCTTGATTCCAACTTGTGCTTCATCCAGCTCTGCATTTCGCATGATGTAGTCTGTATATAAGTTAAATAAGCAGGTGACAATATGCAGCCTTGACATACTCCTTTCCCTATTTGGAACCAGTCTGTTGTTCCATGTCCAGTTCTAACTGTTGCTTCTTGACCTGCATGCAGATTTCTCAGGAGGCAGGTCAGGTGGTCTGGTATTCCCATCTCTTTCAGAATTTTCACAGTTTCTTGTGATCCACACAGTCAAAGGCTTTGGCATAGTCAATGAATCAAAAATAGATTTTTTTTTCTGGAACTTTCTTGCTTTTTCGATGATCCAGGGGATGCTGGCAATTTGATCTCTGGTTCCTCTGCCTTTTTGAAATTCAGCTTAAACATCTGGAAGTTCACGGTTTACGTATTTCTGAAGCCTGACTTAGAGAATTTTGAGCATTACTAGTGTGTGAGATGAGTGCAATTGTGTGGTAGTCTGAGCATTCTTTGGCATTGCCTTTCTTTGGGATTGGAATGAAAACGGACATTTTCCAGTCCTGTGGCCACTGCTGAGTTTTCCAAATTTGCTGGCATATTGAGTGCAACACTTTCACAGCATCATCTTCTAGGATTTGAAATAGCTCAACTGGAATTCCATCACCTCCACTAGCTTTGTTGGTGGTGATGCTTCCTAAGTCCCATTTGACTTCACATTCCAGTATGTCTGGCTCTAGGTGAATGATCACACCATTATAGTTATCTGGATCTTGAAGATCTTTTTTGTACGGTTCTTCTGTGTATTCTTGCCACCTCTTCTTAATATCTTCTGCTTCTGTTACGTCCATACCATTTCTGTCCTTAATTGTACCCATCTTTACATGATATGTTCCCTTGATATCTCTAATTTTCTTGAAGAGATCTCTAGTCTTACCCATCTATTTTTTCCCTCTATTTCTTTACATTGATAACTGAGGAAGGCTTTCTTATCTCTCCTTGCTATTCTTTGGAACTCTGCATTCAGATACTTACATCTTTCCTTTTCTCCTTTGCTTTTCACTTCTCTTCTTTTCACAGCTATTTGTAAGTCTCGTCAGACAACCATTTTGCCTTTTTACATTTTTTTCCTTGGGGATGGTCTTGATCACTGTTAAGGGGACACATAAAATTGTCTCCCTCATATTATTGGTAGCCAATGTGACTTTGGACTAGGATTCTTTACTGAGAGAGCTGCAAAAGAGATTTCTTTTCAAAATAATAAATTCACAGTGTTTCTGACTTTATGGTGGCCTTCTCATATCCTTCTTTGTTGTAAGACAATGGTTTTCTATTTGTTCTTTTTTTTTTTTTTCTTAATCTTTTGCCCATGCTGCATTGCAAGTAGAACATGAGTTCCCCAACCAGGGATCAAGTTCATACAATCAAAGCCCAGAGACTTAACCACTTAGATCACCAGGGAAGTCCCTATTTGCTTTCTTTGTACATGCTTAGTCACTCAATTGTGTCCAGTTCTTTGCGACCCTATGGATTGTAGTACGCCAGGCTCCCCTGTCCATGGGATTCTCCAGGTAAGAATAATGGAGTGGGTTGCCATTTCATCCTTCAGGGAATCTCCCTGACCCAGGGATCAAACTGGTCTCTCCTGCGTTGGCAGGCAAATTATTTTACCACTGAGCCACCTGGGAAGTCCATTTGCTTTCTTTACAAGATACCTATTAAATCATTATCTCTTCATTCAATATTTGATTTTATTTCCTTCTTTTTGTAATCCTTATAGACTTGATAATTATTATTTTTCTATATTATTGTATTTACTACATAAATTCCAACTTTTAGAATTTTGTGTTTTCTGTACTATGTTTCTTTTTTAGATAACTTTATCACAGAATCAAGGTATTTCAATGAGAGGCAAAATATGAAATTATAAATAATTATTAATCTGCCACAAATTGCTATGTATATTAATGCATATTTTTACAAAAATGTTACTCCAAGGAATTGAAATATTTTATATACTATATGTATTATATAGATCAAAGGAGCTTCATTATCTGTATTTTTTTTTGTTGAATAATTATGCATCTTGTTAAACTGGATTTTGTGTAGTATTAACAGTACTTTCGACATCCATGAGTGAATGAATTAAACTTGTACACTCTGTACACTCTAATTTACCAGAAACTTGGAACAGTTTGGGATTGAAATTGTGTAATTAGTTTGGCTTCATCACAAACACGTTTTGGACATAGAAGGAACAGAACCCACCAAGAGCAATGAAACGTCTGTGACAGCCCATCAGCGGGGTGAAGGATGGCAATTCTGGCTAACTGTCTTCTTCCGGACCATTTGGACACACAGCAGGTAAACATTCAAAACCAGAATGAAGCACTGCCTCTCAGAATTACATGGATGCTGAAAATAATAGAATAAGCAACTAGCATGGTGCTGAGTCTAATTTATACACACATTTAAAAAAGCATTATTCTTTAAAATGGTTGTTTGGTTTACAAATTCAGCACCTGTGGTCGTATCTGGTGATTAGAATTTCCTAGCATTATATTGTTTGTATCCCTTTTCGTTTAAATGTGTTTGGGCTCTAAAAATATAGAACACGGAAATCCTGAGATTGGTTCTATCTTCTTCATCGAGAAGGATTTTTAATTTGAGCTTTATCTTGCTTTAAGTTTTATTAGGCTCTGCAGCTGAGAGTTTGACCTCAGCTTTTCTCATTTCTTCCTACTCTTGCCCTCTTTCTTCTGTTAAAATCATGAGGCTGAGGCGCAGGTCATACACCTCTGTGGCCGGGGTGTTCAGCACGGCTGTTCTCTCGCTCTCTGTACACCCCCTGCTCAGCCAGTGTCACTGCTTCCCTCACATGACTGTCCAGTCCTCTCAGTTACAAGGCTTGATCCGTCTCTGGAAACTGATGAGCCCGTCTGACATCAGTTTCCCCTATACATGGTAGCCTCCTTTTCCCTTGAGTAGCCAAGCCTGGTGCCATGCCACGCCCATCATCTGCCGCACACGGTGGGGTGTCACTCCACGAGCCTTTGTGCAGTCCATCCTCTGACAAACCACTCATGTTGTAACAGGGAAGAGCAAATTCTGACTCTGTGTTGAATCTGTTTGTTTAAATTTAATCTTTGCTTTTCATTGTTTTTGCTATCGTAAACACTAAAAGGATGCTGTCTATAGCTGTAAGTGCACATAATGGCCTGATTCAGGGAACCCTGCCCCTCTGCCTGAATGTTAAAGTGTCTTTGGTCAACTAATGGGGAGACAGTCTGACCCTGCCCACCTGTGAATGGTTGCAGAAAAAAAGAAATTAATACATCCTTTCCCTGTTGTGGGCCAAGCAGGAGATGTCTTGCAAGACTAATAGCCTTTTTACTTTACTTCCTCACCTCCTCCCCTTCTCTGCTATACAAAAGAAACTAACATCTGGATCCTGATATGATGGTACTGTAGGGCTCTAGCCCACCATCTCCTCAGATGCCTCGTTTTCTGAATAAACTCACTATCCTTTGCCTCAACACCTTATCTTCCAATGACTGACCTGTTGCGCTGTGAGCAGATGGAGCCTGGACTCAGTACCAATATCTTTGTCACTGTCTCTGGGCTATTTCTTCAGTCTGGAGGCTGGGTGACTTCAAGGCTTCCAGGCCTGTGGGGGTACAACCCAACAACAAATAAATTTCATTTATAATGACAACTCAACACCACCCCAACTTCATTTATAGTTTGGAAAATTGATTGTAGCATTCAGTTCAGTTCAGTCGCTCAGTCGTGTCCGACTCTTTGTGACCCCATGGACTGCAGTACTGACAAGATAAATGTTGTAAAGAGATAGGAACTAGCATCCACATACCTGTTCTTGTCATAACAGTAAAAAATACTGAGAAGTCTCTTTAGAGAACGTGCAATATATATCAAATATGATAACTATTGATTATTAGAGTTTGCTGGGTCTACATCGTAGCGAATTTTCCAGTGGAGTTACTTGCAGTCATAAAGATTACATTCTATCTTACATTTTTTTCCTTGCACAGCTATTCTGTAACAGCAAACAAACTGCAAGAATGAGTTGTTTTTCATGAGACCAATTTATCTACATTGTATAAAGAGCCATGCTTTTTCTTAGAAACAGAAAGCATCTAGCTCTCCTCTGGGTTCAGGGCTTTTACAGAAACAGTCTCCCCCCTTTTCCTTCTAGCAGCCCATGTTCTGAGACTAAGTGGGACTGTTTGCCTCTCCTACTTGGTCTCTCTTGCAGCATGGTAATCTGTCACTTTGAAGAGTTATTTGTGAAAGAAAGTCTGTGCTCTTCCCTAGGGATTCAGAGAAGAGATTGAAACTTTTTAGACTATTTGAGTCTCTGTACAGTGTCTTTGAATTTCTGAGAAGTCCTACATAAGGAGGGAGAAAGGGATAAGAAATGGAATATTTCCAGTAAACAAGGACGTCACAGTCATCAGCAATTACAGCACTCCACCATGAACCAGTGAGCCCTGAGGAAAATCGGGATGTGAAAACACAGGGTACTGACCCTAGATAGCTGAGGTGCATATCAAAGAAATGATTTGAGTGAGCACAGACTGTTGAATACACAGAGAAGTGCTAAATTTCTTAACATATCTGGTTTCTTTAATGGTAACGTTCTGGACTACCTGCTTTTTGTTTCAAAAATTCCTAATGTCCTGGCCCCTCCCCTTGACTGCTTCTATGGTCTCTCAGAGCTATCTGAAACACTGTCTCCCAGGTTGCAGTCCCCATTTTGTCCCGAATAAAACTTAACTTGCAACTCTCGCATTGTGCATGTCTTCAAGTCAACAGGGAACTTATTTAAATCACCAGTAGTTTCCAATTTGCTGAGAGAACTGGATCTAATTAGCAGATTCAGCTGAGCAGGAAAGAAGGCGGTGGTTCCCAAACTTTAGCATGCACCAGAACTACCTGGAGGGCTGTTAAAACACCCACCCTGGGCCACCTCTACCCCCTCAATTTTTAATTCGGTATGTCTAGGGTGAAACCCAAGGAATTATGTTTCTCACAAGTACCTGGAGATGCTGCTGATTTTAGCACCACACCTTGATAACCACTGCATTAAAAAATTTGGTGCTTTAGGGACTTCCTTGGTGTTCCAGTGGCTAAGACTCCATGCTCCCAAAGCAGAGGACCTGGATTCCATCTCTGGTTAGGGAACTAGATCCCGCTTGCTGCAACAAAAATTCCTGCACACAACAATGAAGACCTGGCATATTCAAGTAAATACATTTTTTTAAAAAACATAGGTGCTCTATAAATCCACTAGCTTGTGAGTTCCCTCAAAAATAACATTTTCTTATCATTCTTTATCTCACTGAACACACTGTGTTGAACATAAATTCTCAGTAAATTGACATTTGCTAAACATTTCACTCAGGCGTCATGTAGAGAACTTTAGAGTCATATCAAAGTCCAGATTTTCCCCTTTTTCTAATTGCCCCTATTCTATTAACTACTTTTTATTGTCTTTACAGTATTAATTAATGTTTAAAATGATCATGATTATGTGTTTAACTTTTATTATCATCCTCTTCTCATACACTTGCACTAGTTTTTAATACCTACTAGTTTAATATGTACTCTGAGACCTAGAAGTAGATGTCAGATAAATACCTCGGGGATGAATGAATGGATTGTTGTAAATGTAATGTATTGTAATTATAAGTGTAATGTCAAAAATTTCATTCTGACAATGTTGCAGCTGATGTTTTCACTTAAGCAAAGTCCAGTCTGCCTTAAGCAAAACTGAAAAGTAAGTAAATAGTTCAACTTTGTTTGAAAGTAGGCAAGAAGAGCATCTCTGGGGAGTGTGATTATGGAAAACATGCATATCTATTATAGCTCCTTCTCTACCCTCTCCCTACTACAAGACTTTCCCTATACCTTAAAGCCATTGCTCTCCCTCTAGTCTTCTCCCTCCCTCCCATCCCATCACCACCCCTATCAGTTCCATGCTTTGCTTCTTAATTCACACTGAGATGTAAAGCAGCTGATTGCACTGGATATGTTAACTTTTCCAGGGAAAACATGGTTTTCTTTTGAATTTTTTTAAATTGAGGTATAGCTACTTTACAGTGTTGTGTTAGTTTCTCTTGTATGACAAAGTGAATAAGTATATGTACACATATATAGTCCCCCCGACTCCATCCCACCCTCTAGGTCATGCAGAGCGCCAGGCTGAGCTCCCTGTGCTGTAATGCTGGCTTCCACTAGTGATCTGTGTTATACTTGGTGGTGCATATATGTCAGTTGCAACCTCTCAGTTCACCCCACCCTCCCAGTCCCCCTCTGTGTCTGCACATCCATTCTCTACCCCTGCATCTCTATTCCTGCCCTGCAAATGGGTTCATCTATACCATTTTTCTAGATTCCACATATATATGGAATATTAATGTGCTGTATTTGTTTTTCTCTTTCTGACTTACTTCACTGTGTATGACAGTCTTTAGGACCATCCATGTCTTTACAAATGACCCAATTTTTAAAATTAATTTATTCTTTATTGAAGCATAATTGCTTTATAGGATTTTAATGTTTTCTGTTAAACCTCAATATGAATCAGTCATAGGTATTCACATGTACCCTCCCTTTGAAACTCCCTCCCATCTTCCTCCCCACCCCACCCCTCTAGGTTGATACAGAGCCCCTCTTTGAGTTTTCTGAGCCATAGAGCAAATTCCCGTTTGCTATCTCTTTCACATATGATAATGTAAGCTTCCATGTTACTCTTTCCATACATCTCACCCTCTCCCCCCTCCCATCCATAGGTTTAACTCTGCATCAGTTTCTCCATTGCTGCCCTATAAATAAATTCTTCAGTATCATTTTTCTAGATTCCATATATAAGTGTAAGAATATAATATTTATCTTTCTCTTTCTGACTTACTTCAATGTATATAGGTTCTAGGTTCATCCATCTCATCAGAACTGACTCAAAAGCATTACTTTTTATGTCTGAGTAGTATTCCATTGTGTATATGCGCCACTACTTCTTTGTCCATTCATCTGTTGATGGACATCTAGGTTGCTTCCATGTTCTAGCTATTATAAATAGTACTACAATGAACAGCGGAATACCTGTGTCTCTTTCAATTTTGGTTTCCTCAGGGTATATGCCTAGGAGTGGGACTGGTGGGTCATATAGTGGTTTTATTCCTAGTTTTTTAAGGAATCCCCATACCATCTTCTGTAGTGGCTGATTCAATTTATATTCCTACCAACAGTGCAAGAGCATTCCCTTTTTTCCACACCCTCTCCAGAATTTATTGTTTGTGGACTTTTTGATGATGGCCATCTTAACTGGTATTAGGTGATATCTCATTGCAGTTTTGATTTGCATTTCTCCAATAATGAGCGATGTTGAGCAATTTTTATGTGTCTGTTAGCCATCTGTACGTCTTCTTGGGAGAAATGTCTGTTTAGGTCTTTTTCCCACTCGTTGATTGGGTTGTTTGTTTTCTGGTATTAAGGTGTATCAGCAGCTTGTATATTTTAAAAATTAATCCTTTGTCAGTTGTTTCATTTACTATTATTTCTCCCATTTTGAGGGTTGTCTTTTCACCTTGCTTATATGTTCAAAAGCTTTTAAGTTTAATCAGGTCCCACTTGTTTACTTTTATTTTCATTACTCTAGCAGGTGGGTCATAGAGGATCTTGCTTGGATTTATGTCATTGAGTGTTGTGCTTATGTTTTCCTCTAAGAGTTTTATAGTTTCTGGCCTTGCATTTAGTTCTTTAATCCATTTTGGGTTTATCTTTGTGTATGGTGTTAGGAAGTGTTCTAATTTCATTCGTTTATGTGTAGCTGTCCGGGTTTCCCAGAACCATTTATTGAAGAGGCTGTCTTCACCCCATTGTATATTCTTGCCTCCTTTGTCCAAAGTAAGGTACCCATAGCTGCATGGATTTATTTCTGGGTTTTCTATGTTGTTCCACTGGTCTATATTTCTATTTTTGTGCCAGTACCATACTGTCTTGATGACAGTAGCTTTGTCATATAATCTGAAGTCAGGAAGGTTGATTCCTCCAGTGCCATTCTTTCTCAAGAATGCTTTGGCTGTTCAGGTCTTTTGTATTTCCATATGAATTGTGAAATTTTTTGCTCTAGTTCTGTGAAAGATGCCATTGGTAATCTGATAGGGATTGAACTCAATCTACATTGAATCTGTAGATTGCATTTGGTAGCATAGTTGTTTTCACAATATTGATTCTTCCTACCTAGGAATATGTAATAGCTCTCCATCTGGTCATGTAATCTTTGATTTCTTTCGTTAGTGTCTTATAATTTTCTGAGTAGAGTTCTTTTGTCCCTTAGGTAAGTTTATTCCTGGATATTTAATTCTTTTGGTGCAATGGTGAATGGGATTGATTCCTTAATTTCTTTAATTGATTTTTCATTGTTAGTATATAAAAATGCAAGTGATTTCTGTGTATTGATTTTGTATCCTGCAACTTTGCTAAATTCACCGATTAGCTCTAGTAACTTTCTGATACTATTTTTAGGGTTTTCTTTGTATAGTATCATGCCTTCTGCAAACAGTGAGAGATTTACTTTTTCTTTTCTGATCTGGATTCATTTTATTTCTTTTTCTTTTCTGATTGCTGTAGCTAGGACTTCCAGAACTATGTTGAATAATAATGGTGAAAGTGGACACCCTTGTCTTGCTCCTAATCTTAGAGGGAATGCTTTCAGGTTTTCACCACTGAGAATAATGTTTGCTGTAGGCTTCTCATATGTGGCCTTTACTATCTTGAGGTAGATTCCTTCTATGCCCATTTCCTGAAGAGTTTTAATAATAAATGGGTGCTGAATTATGGCAAAGGCTTTTTCTGCATCTATTGAGATGATCATATGGTTTTTATTTTTCAATTTGTTAATATGGTGTAGCACACTGATTGATTTGCATCCCTGGAATAAACCCAACTTGATCATGCTGTATGAGTTTTTTGATGCAATGCTGAATTCTGTTTGCTAAAATTTTGTTGAGGATTTTTGCATCTGTGTTCATCAGTGATGTTGGCCTGTAGTTTTCTTTTTTGTGTTGTCTTTGTCTGGTTTTGGTATAAGGGTAATGGTGGCCTTGTAGGATGAGTTTGGAAGTGTTACTTCCTCTGCGATTTTTTGAAAGAGTTTCAGAAGGATAGGCATTAGCTCTTCTCTAAATGTTGGATAGAATTCTCCTGTGAAGGCATCTGGTCCTGGGCTTTTGCTTCTTGGGATATTTTTTATCACAACTTCAATTTCAGTGCTTGTAATTGGGTTGTTCATAATTTCTATTTCTTCCTGGTTCACTCCTGAAAGATTGAACTTTTCGAAGAATCTGTCCATTTCTTGAAAGTTATCCATTTTATTGCCATATATTTGTTCATAATAGTCTTTATAATCTTTTGTATTTCTGCATTGTCTGCTGCAACCTGTCTTTATTAATTTCTAATTTTGTTGATTTGATTCTTATCTCCTTTTTTCTTGATGAGTCTGCCTAAAGGTTTGCTATTTTGTTTATCTTCTCAAAGAATTGGCTTTTGTTTTATTGATCTTTAATATTGTTTCTTTCATTTCTTTTTCATTTATTTCTGCTCAGATCTTTATGATTTCTTTCCTTCTACTAATTTTGGGATTTATTTGTTCTTCATTTTCCATTCACTTTAGGTGTAAAGTTAGGTTGTCTGTTGGGTATTTTTCTTGTTTCTTGAAGTAGGATTCTATTGCTATAAAATTCCCTCTTAGAACTGCTTTTGCTGCATCCTATAGGTTTTGAGTTGTCATGTTTTGTCATTTGATTTTAGAAAGTTTTTGATTTCCCTTTTAATTTCTTCAGTAACCTGTTGGTTATTTAGAAACATGTTGTTTAATCTCAATGTGTTTGTGTTTCTTACAGTTTTTTTCTTGTATTTGATATCTAATCTCATAGCATGTGGTCAGAGAAGATGCTAGATACAATTTCAATTGTCTTAAATTTACTGAGGTTTGACTTGTGACCCAGGAGGTGGTCTATCCTGGAGAATGTTCCATGTGCACTTGAGAAGAAGGTGTGTTCTGCATTTGGATGGCATGTCCTGAAAATATCAATGAACTCCATCTCATCTAATGTATCATTTAAGACTTGTGTTTCCTTATTAATATTCTGTTTTGATGATCTGTCCTATCGTGTGAGTGGGGTGTTAAAGTCTCCTACTATTATTGTGTTACTGTCAATTTCTCCTTTTATGTCTGTTAGTGTTTGTCTTATGTATTGAGGTGCTCCTGTGTTGGGTGCATCAATATTTACAATTGTTATGTCTTCCTTTTGGATTGATCACTTAATCAATATGTAGTATCCCTGCTTACGTCTTGTAATATTCTTTATTATAAGGTCTATTTTGTCTGATATGAGGATTACTACTCCAGCTTTCTTTTGCCTCCCATTTTCATGGAATATATTTTTCCATCCTCCCAATTTAAGTCTGTATGTGTCTTTAAGTCTGAAGTTGGTTTCTTGTAGACAGCACATATATGGGTCTTGTTTTTGTATCCATTCAGCCAGTCTTTTGGTTGAGGCATTTAATACATTTACACTTCAAGTAATTATTGATATATATGTTCCTATTTCCATTTTCTTAATTGTTTGGGGTTGATTTTGTAGATATTTTTTCTTCTTTTACATTTCTTGACTATATAAGTCCCTTTAACATTTGTTGTAAAGCTGGTTTAGTGATACTGAATTCTCTTAACTTTTGTTTTTCTGAAAAGCTTTTGAATTCTCCATCAATTTTGAATGAAATCCTTGCCAGGTACAGTAATCTTGGTTGTAAATATTTCCCTTTCACTACTTTAAATATATCTTGCCATTCCCCTCTGGCCTGCAGAGTTTTTGCTGAAAGATCAGCTCTTAAGCATGCAGGGTTTCCTTTTTATTTTACTTGTTGCTTCTTCCTTGCTGCTTTTAATATTCTTTCTTTGTGTTTAGTCTTTGTTAGTTTGATTAGTATGTGTCTTGTCATGTTTCTCCTTCAGTTTATCCTGTATGGGACTCTTTGTGCCTCTTGGACTTGATTGACTGTTTCCTTTTCCAGTGTGGGGAAATTTTCAACTATAATCTCTTCAAAAATTTTCTCATACCCTTTCTTTTACTCTTCTCCTTCTGCGACCCCTTTAATTCAAATCTTGGTGCATTCGATATTGTCCCAGAGGCCTCTGAGACTGTCTTCATTTCTTTTCATTCTTTTAACTGTATTTTGCTCTTCAGAAGTTATTTCCACCATATTATCTTCCATCTCACTGATCTGTTCTCCTGCTTCAGATATTCTGCTATTGATTCCTTCAAGCCTTTGACTGTGTAGATCACAATAATCTGTGGAAAATTCTGAAAGAGATGGGAATACCAGACTACCTGACCTGCCTCTTGAGGAACCTGTATGCAGGTCAGGAAGTAACAGTTAAAACTGGACATAGAACAACAGACTGGTTCCAAATAGGAAAAGGAGTATGTCAAGGCTGTATATTGTCACCCTGCTTATTTAACTTGTATGCAGAGTACATCATGAGGAACGCTGGGCTGGAAGAAGCACAAGCTGGAATCAAGATTGCCAGGAGAAATATCAATAACCTCAGATATGCAGATGACACCACCCTTATGGCGGAAAGTGAAGAGGAACTCAAAAGCCTCTTGATGAAAGTGAAAGAGGAGAGTGAAAAGGTTGGCTTGAAGCTCAACATTCAGAAAACGAAGATCATGGCATCTGATCCCATCACTTCATGGGAAATAGATGGAAAAACAGTGGAAACAGTGTCACACTATATTTTTGGGCTCCAAAATCCCTGCAGATGCTGATTGAAGCCATGAAATTACAAGATACTTACTCCTTGGAAGGAAAGTTATGACCAACCTAGATAGCATATTCAAAAGCAGAGACATTACTTTGCCAACCAAGGTCCGTCTAGTCAAGGCTATGGTTTTTCCAGTGGTCATGTATGCATGTGAGAGTTGGACTGTGAAGAAAGCTGATTGCCAAAGAATTGATACTTTTGAACTGTGGTGTTGGAGAAGACTCTTGAGAGTCCCTTGGACTGCAAGCAGATCCAACCAGTCCATTCTAAAGGACATCAGTCCTGGGTGTTCATTGGAAGGACTGATGCTAAAGCTGAAACTCCAATACTTTGGCCACCTCATTCGACAAGTTGACTCACTGGAAAAGACTCTGATGCTGGGAGGGATTGGGGGCGGGAGGAGAAGGGGATGACAGAGGATGAGATGGCTGGATGGCATCACCGACTCGATGGAGGTGGGTTTGAGTGAACTCCGGAAGTTGGTGATGGACAGGGAGGCCTAGCGTGCTGTGATTCACGGGGTCCCAGAGAGTTGGACATGACTGAGCAAATGAACTGAACTGAATGGAGAGTATTTTTAATTTCAATAATCATGTTGTTTGTATCTTTAGTTTTTATTTTTCTATGTCTTTGTTAATTGATTCTTTCATTTTCTCCATTTGTTTTTAAGGTTTTTATCATCTTTACTATCATTTTTCTGAATTCTTTTTCAGGTAGTTTGCCTATTTTCTCTTCATTTATTTGGACTTCTGTGTTTCTAGTTTTTTCCTTCATTTGTGTAGTATTTCTCTGACTGTTCTTTTTTTTTTTTTTTAACTTATTGTATTTGAGGTATCCTTTTCCCAGGCTTCAAGGAAAGTTTAATTCTTTTGTGAAGAAGGTTGAATTTTTTCTTCCTTTTGGTTTCTGTCCTAAGGTTGGTCCAGTGGTTTGTGTAAGCTTTGTATAAGTTGAGATTTCTGCTGAGCTTTTGTTTGTTTGTTTGTTTTTCCTCTGATGGGCAAGGCTGAGTAAGGTGGTAATCCTGTCTGCTGATGATTTGGTTTGCATTTTTATTTTGTTAGTTGTTTAGAGGTGTACCACAGGGTACTACTTTTGGTGGGGTGATGCTGGGTCTTATAGCGAGTGGTTTCCTTTGTGTCAGTTCTCACTGCTTGATGCTCCCTGTTTGATACTGATTCCAGGGTTAGTTCTCTGGTATTCTAGGGTGTTCAAGTCTTGCTCCCAATGCAAAGGCTCAAGGCTTGATCTCTGGTTAGGAATGAAGGTTCCACAAATGGTTTGTTATGGCATTAAGTGAGATTAAAACAAATATCCAAAAATGAGAAACCAGAAATGAACCCCAGACAAATGGCAGTTACAAAGTCAGGCAAATAGTAATTAAAATGATGGAATATGCACATATACATATACACCCATGAGCTAAGTCAAAACAGCCCAACAAAAATAAAGTACAGTAGACTGACCTGGTGAACAGAGGAAATAAAAAATTATATTTACCAGTTAAGAACAAAACTAACTAACGCACAAACTGGAAAGCAAAACTAAATCATAAACACAATGATAGCCACAAAATATTTGAAAAATTCAGAAATATGTAAAGAGGGAAATGATGCATAATTTTGGCTAATTTCCTTTCAGCCTTTTTGTCTTTGCATATATGTAACATAGCTGAGATCATTTTCCATTCAGTAGTGTTAATGAAGAAACATTTATACAATCAACAACATAGCAAGAGATAAAGGCAGCCTTGTTCATGAGAGCATCTGGGTGATTCATCATCTTTCCTGAGGTTAAAACAAACAAACAACAACAAAAAAAGTGTTTGAAGTCATTCAAAGATAATGAAAATTATTACTTATGTTTTTAGGTAATAAAAACTGTTATTATAGAACTTGATGAATCTCTTCCTACATGGAATGAGGGTTGGAAAGATTAATTTTACTTACATCTCTTCCTGTACAATGTCACAATAGCGAAAATATTTCAAGCTTGGAATGGAAAAGAACCAATTATTGTTTTAAGTGGTTATCATGGTTGGTAAGATAGTTCATTTGAAATCTTAAGCATGTGGAATGAGAAATATAATTCCTGGTATGTGAAGGAAGTTGTAGGAAAAATTAAACTGCTAATACAAGCACTCTGAGGCATGTTTTGTAAGTCTATAAAATGTACCTAAGTAGTTTCCTGACCTGCTCTTGAAGTTTAAAAAGAAAAATCTTATTTTGATCTCTGAATTTTTATTCATTCTTTTAAAATATTTTATTCTAGGGAATTCCCCGATGATCCAGTGGCTAAGATGCCATACTCCCAATGCAGGGGGCCTGGGTTCAATCCCTGGTCAGAGAACTAATTCCCACATGCTGTAGCTAAGAGGTCACACGCCCCAGCTAAAAATCTCACATGCCAAAATAAAGAACCTGCATGCCACAACTACAGCCCAGTGCAGACAAATGCACAAATAAACGTTAAAAAATAATAGTAACAGAAATAAAATGCAATTTTATTCTAGTTTATTATTTATTTTAATCCTGAAAGAGTTGATGGCAACCTTACTCAGCTATAACCCACCTGAGAGTGTTTTGTAGTAGCATTCCATATGGAAGAAAAGCTGGCTATAAATGTCAAAATAACAGCCATCCTGATTCATAATTCCACTGTCCTTGGGCTCCTATTGTGGGAACTAGTTCTCTGACCAGGGATTGAACCCAAGCCCCCTGCATTGGGAGTGTGGCATCTTAGCCACTGGACCATCGGGGAATTCCCTAGAATAAAATATTTTAAAAGAATGAATAAAAAATCAGAGATCAAAATAAGATTTTTCTTTTTAAACTTCAAAAGAAAAGTCTGTGGACAACCTCTCTTTAAATTTTGCAACTTTCCCTAAATTTGTCCTTGCTAGGTTCATGATTTTTCTTAATACATGTGAATACTTTAAATCTGAACACTCAGATCATTTTTCAACTCTGACAGTGTTGATAGTTTCTTTTTTAACTTTTCTGTTTTTTTTTTTTTTTTTTACTGAGTAGCAGTCACTGTGCACTGTTGGAGATGCCACAGTATGCACAATAGAGAGATCCTTGTTGTAGTGGGTCCTTATGTTTATTCTAGAAGAAGTAGATGGACCATAAACACAGGGAAAAAGCAGGGAAGCTGACAAAAAGCACTGAGGAGAAAAGAGGGAGGAGGTGCTCAATTTTAAACAGAGATATAAGAAAAGCCTCTCTGGTATGTAACATTTGTGTGGAGGCATGATGGTAGTGGTGACTGTTCAAATAAATAAAAGAAAGCCAGCAAGTCTTGGGCACAGTGAATATGGCATCATTTCCTAGGAGCTAAGGTCTGAGAGATAGGCTGGGTCCAGCTTACAAAGGCTCTAATGGGACCTGCAGAGAGATGGAAAGACACTGAAGGGTTTTACAAAGTGGAAACCTCTGATTCAGTCTACATTCTCTAAATATCTATCCTTGTTGGTATATCATGAGTGGTTATCGATAGAAAAGAAGTAGGAGGTGAAGTTAGCATGACAACTCATGATACAGTTCAGGTGAGAAGTAATGGTCATTTGAAGTAGGGAGATGGTAGACAACAGAGAACAGTGCATGGATTTAGGGTATGGTTTGGAAGAATGGCTGACAAGACTTGCTGATGGGATTTGAGGAAAAGAAACTTTAAAAATTGTTGCATGGCTGTTTATTTGTACAAAGGGATGGATCGAGGAGTCTAGAGGAGGGAAGAGCTTGGGTGGATGGGGGGTCAGGAGGTCTGGAATCCAGGCAGAGCATGGAGTGGAGTGCTGGATGAGTAAGAAGCATTACTAATACTGAAAATGTAACTGGGAACTTCCCGGTGGTCCAGTGGTTGAGACTTTGCCTCCCAGTGCAGGGGTGCAAATTTGATCCCTGATTGGGAAACTAGGATTCCACAGGCCTCTGGGCCAAAAAACCAAAACATTAAAACAGAAGAAGTAGTACTGTAACAAATTCAATAAAGACTTTAAAAAATGGTCCACATCAAAAAATGTTTAAAAAATATATAGGAAAATGTAGATGGGTTCACAGGTTGGAGCTCTCGGCACTCTTGAGGGATTGGTGGCATGGAGACCCCAGGTTGGGTGAGCCGGAATAATTAGAGGTGGTCATCAGAAAAAGGGATATTTATTGTGATTTTGAAAGGGGAGAATGAAAGTCACTCAGTCATGTCTGACTCTTTGTAATGCCATGCAGTCCACGGAATTCTCCAGGCCAGAATACTTCCCAACCCAGGGATCATACCCTGGTCTCCTGTATTGCAGGAAGATTCTTTACCAGCTGAGCCACAAGGGAAGCCCGATGGCACAAGGGAAGCCCACAATACTTTTTGTGATTTTGAAGGGGGAGAGCAGATGCTATAAACAAATCAAGTCAATGACCATATGCCTAGTCAAGGTATGATACAATACATACGTGTGTATATATATATATATATAACTGGAGCTTAGAAGGTCAAAGAACTTGAAGGCCAAAAGGAATTATCCAAATGAGTGTTGAAAGCATCAAGTATAATTGCAGAAACACTGATGGAGAGGGAGATACTGTCTTGTACACACACACACACACACACACACACACACACACAATGTGGATGACACATCAGAGAGGGTAGCAAATTGCAGAGTTCCAAAACATGATTTTTAAAGAGGTTGAGATTTGCGAAGGAAAAAGAACTAAAGATGGTTTGGAAACAGCAATGAAGAATGAAGAGGTGCTTTGCTTATCTCTGTGCACCGGGACACATGGTGCATGAAATGAAATACAGCCTTGACCTGAAAGAGTTATTAAGTTAGGTGCTCAGGAAAAAATTCAGTAAGGAATGAATGTAGAGGAGATGCTGGTAACTGACCATGAACCCCAGAGGGCATACTAGGAAGATTTGAGAGGGCTTGCGTTTGAGCTAATGTCTCCTTATATAAATACTATCTTCTCCTGTTTGCATCACTTTGTACTTTTGACTTTCACAGCGAATATTTAAATTTCTATACCATTGATTCTGCTTTTATTCCTTGTTCTGTATATTTGAATTATGCTGTTTCTTTTTTCTTTGACATCCTGTCTCTCCTTCTTATCCTGCTTCTTTCTCCACTTTTCACTTCTCAGGGATTTCTGTTTTTACCAAGACAAATAAGATCTCTTGGGATCTTGAGACTGCCCAATTTTTGACACACTTGTGCTTCTTTTGAAAGGTCATTTTCAGGGATTTGCTTCTCCTCTGTATTTTTAAGATGATGCTTATTTCCTCCCTTTAATTCTGTAATTTTATTTTGCAAATATAGAACTCTCTATCAGGGTTTCAGCCTTGCTCAATTTTCTTTTCCAATAGTCCTTATAACTGGACACTGGGCAGGATCCCACGCAGGCAAAGGACACAGAGCTGGCAAGGTGCTGAAAGCACAGTCCAAAATGGGGTGTGTTGATTAATCAAAGACAGACATTGGCTCCTCCTGAATTTAGACCGAGAACTAGAGGCGACAGACAAGGCTACTGGGAAAGGGTTGGCCAGTTAGTAGTGAGAGGAGAGCTGGTGACTGTGCAGGGCCATGAAAAGAAATGGTTTGTTACCAGTCTGCCTCATTCACCAAAGGCCTCTCTGTCTCATTTTACTCATCCTTGCAACAAATCCTTATCTTTAAGGGTCTGACTTGTACAGGTTCTTAGATTTACAGATTAAGGGTAGGTTGACATATGTAGCGTTAATAATTGTATCTTCATTTTGAATACTCATCCCCTATGATGTTCTGGGGTGGGTAAGGTTGTAGTTTATTATATACTTTTTTTTTTGTATAAATGATGCAAACCAGGCAGCTGGCTGCCCCCACGATAGTGATTACAATAAACATTGGCCAAACGAAGTCTGAGAAAACTTGAGTTAAGAAAACTGCTTTGACAACATGGATGGACCCAGAGATTATCATACTAAATGAATTAAGTCACTGAGAGAAAGACAAATACTGTATGACATAAATTATACATGGACTCTAAAATACAGCATGAATGAACTTGTCTATGAAACAAACTCACAGACATAGAGAATAGACTTGTGGTGTGTGTGTGGGGGCATGGGGGGCGAGATGGAATGGGAATTTGGTATTAACTGATTAAGCTTTTATATATAGGTGGATAAACAACAAGGTCCTGCTGTATAGTGCAGGGAACTACATTCCATGTTTTGTGATAAACCATAATGGAAAGAATATGAAAAAGAATATATAAATGTATACCTGCGTCACTTTGCTGTGTAACAGAAATAAGCACAACACTGTGCATCAATTATACTTCAATAAAATAAATTTTTAAAAAGAAAACTGCTCTTTAAGATTAACCTATTTGTTTTTCAGTCACTTGAGCACAGAATCCTGTACTTTATCTGTACTTTTATGCAATATCTGACATCGTAGTCATTTTTTTGGAGCATATGTACTTGGGGAAATGCCAGCTCAGTCAATTCCCTGTGTCCAAAGGTTTTTACTTCCTGGCATCAGCGTTGGACTGATTTCCTGAACATTAGGGTGAATTAGGGTACAAGAAGTGCATACATAATAACTGTAATTCTCAGAATGCCTGCATTTAGGAACTTATCCTCTTTCTGCCAAGTCTACCTTGTGCTACAGGAACTGCGATTCCCATTAAGCAACCTGCCAGCTCTAGCTGACTCCCTGCCTAGTTCAGTCTCCTTGTTTTGTTCTTGCTTTTCCTTGTTTTGTTTTCTCAAGCATTTTAATCTCTCAGTGGTATAGAAGAGAAGATTGATGAGATTATAAAAAGAGGAGGAGTCCACTGGCTCCGTAGACATGTAGCCATGAGTAGAAATGATGGCTGCTTTCTTTTTCTTCTGTTTGTTTACCTAAGGACTTCCCGGGCTCAGACGGTAAAGCGTCTGTCTACAATGCGGGAGACCCGGGTTCGATCCCTGGGTCGGGAAGATACCCTGGAGAAGGAAATGGCAACCCACTCCAGTACTATTGCCTGGAAAATCCCATGGATGGAGGAGCCTGGTAGGCTACAGACCACGGGGTTGCAAAGAGTTGGACATGACTGAGCGACTTCACTTTAAGGACTTCCCTGGTGGCTCAGATAGTAAAGAATCTGCCTGCAGTGCCAGAGACCTGGATCCAGCTCCTGGGTTGGGAAGATCCCCTGGAGGAGGAGGGCAGGGCAACCCAACAAGAGTTCAAGAAAGAGGGAAGAAGACAGGATTTTTCGAACTATTTTAAAGCAATAGAGTTACTGAGATATGACAGGCTCTGCTACTAATTGGGCTTGCAGTCTAGTTCCATGGACTTTCAACCTAGTGGAAATATCACCACGATTCTGCAATAGAGTGGGTGGTCAGCCCCACTTAAAGAAGGGATCTGCTTTCAAGTTGTGTGTGTAACTTCCTAAGGATTTGAGGGACACAGAGTAACTGCCTGTCAAACAACTGTCAAACTGGATTTTATACCTGGACCTGACTTTCAATAGCATCAACATTTTAAGCTAAAAAACTGAGATTCTGAATATGCAATTTTACACATAAGAGAATAAATAGAACATTATGAACATTATGGGATCCTGTGGTCTCAAAAGACCTGAAAGCATACCACATGGGGAGATAAATCTCCTTCCCTCACATAAACAGAATACTATGATGCTATGGATATCTGAGGGTATACATGTTTGCATAAACCAATTCTTTCTTTTAAAATATTTCCCTATATACAGAAACAAATCATCAAGACAATGATCACTAAAATTATGAAATCAAGAAATAAAACTCAAACTGTTAGTAGATATCAAGTAATGAAAAACCCAAAATGATTTTAAAAACTGATATAAGAATTAAGAACTACCACAAAACTCGGTGAAAAAGAAAAAAATGACAACTGACAAAACAATTTCTCTTTGTCACTTCAAAATGTGTGCCTGCTTTGAAATTTAAATAGTGAACTTATTAATAATATTTTTGACCAGAATATGAAACTAATCAACTGCTTTGGCAGCATATGCAAACCAATTATTTTTCGAGAAATCTTAGTAAAGGAAGCTTTGTGAAAAATGTAGAAGGGGGTAACAGTCAGATGCCAAAAGAAGAACATAATGAGTTGCTTTAATGTTGCATGTTTAAGTGAGAATACTCTTGAAGTTCCCTTAAAACATTTAGCAAATTAAGCTAAAATGTCGATGATTTACCAAAGCAAAGAAAGGTGTATTTATTTCTATCTAAATTACATTTTGGAATCACTAAGCTCTTTACATTTTAAGAATTTCCTTTTTCCACTGGGATTTTCTGAGAATTAATGAGAAAAAGCTGTGAAGTTTTTCTGGCGACTCTTACTGAAAAAATAATAGCGGTTGTGTTTTGGTATAGCCCTATTTCCTTCTGAGTTCTCTAGGGATTGAATGGAGAGTTGAATACTGTGGAGGGGAACAGGTGATCGCTTTGTTTTCAAGCATATTGGGGAAAATAAAAATTTTATTTACCAGGATATCCCCCTTCTTCCCTGGTGGCTCAGCTGGAAAAGAATCTGCCTGCAATGCAGGAGACCTGGGTTTGATCCCTGGATTGGGGAGATCCCCTGGAGAAGGGAAGGGCTACCCACTCCAGTATTCTGGCTTGGAGAATTCCATGGACTATGGGGTCACAAAATGTCGGATACGACTGAACGAATTTCACTTTCACTTTTTCTTTCCCTCTTCTTACCCCACCTCTCTCCACCTCACCACAGCCTGAGGCTTCAAGAAGAAAACGAACTTTCTCATTTTTCAAAGTTAAAAGTTAACACAACCATAGCTGGCTTACTCTATTCTAATTAAACAGAGCATTTCTGTGGATGATTCAGATTTTCTGTGGAATGTGGAGAGTAGAGAAAAAGACTACATCATCAGAAATAGGTCTTTAAGATACATTCTTTGGTTAATACAGTACATTACCATTCATTTGAGCAGAAATTATTCCCTTTGGAAAAAAATTTCTTGATCCTACATTAAAGCAATGTGGAGAGTATAAATGTGGAGACCTATAGAATAATCTGTGTAATAACCTCCCTACCTCTCCTTGACTTTAACTTAGTTTCCCAATATCCAGTAGGAATAATATTTAATGTCTGAAATATGATAGACCTGGATTTCCTTATGGTCCAGTGGTTAAGACTTTACCTTCCAGCGCAGGGGTTGTGGGTTCAATCCCTGGTCAGAGCCAAGATCTCATATCCTTGAGGTCCCCCCCCCAAAAAAAAAAACATAAAACAGAAGCGATGTTGAAGCAAATTCAGCACAGACTTTAAAAATGGTCCATGTCAAAAAAAATCTTTAAAAAAATATAATAGACCACAGAGCTTGATGGAACTGTGCGATAGCCCCGTGGAAATTTGTCACTTGGTTCCCTCAGTGCTACATGGAAAGTAACAGAACACACTTACCACCAAGGCGTCAGGGCAGTACAACGAAGTCTTGAGGCTCCTTCCGACCTGCCACCTCCACGTCAACGTGTAGTCTTCCCCAGTAAGGACACCCCTATACTTGTTCAAGCTTCTGCAAAAATGACTAGAAAAATAAAATTTAAAAATATATATATAGTAAATAATAGTCTGTATATCATGCATTATTCTAAGTACTTTATACAAATAAGTTAAAGTAATTAGCCTACAATTAAAATAAATAAAAAAAAAATCAACCCAAAGAGGTATGCACCCTTATTATTTCAGTATGTTAGGCAAAATTATCAGATGTTCTCTGAAATTCTCTTCTCCTGGTACCTTAATCCTTTCACTGAGTACAGGTGGGACCTGAAGCTTGCTTCTAACTCAGAATAGGGCAAAGGTGAAGAAATTTTGCAAGTGAAATTAAAAGGTCCTTAACTATTTCTGCTTCATTGACTATGCCAAAGCCTTTGACTGTGTGGATCACAGTAGACTGTGGAAAATTCTGAAAGAGATGGGAATACCAGACCACCTGACCTGCCTCTTGAGAAACCTGTGTGCAGGTCAGAAAGCTACAGTTAAAACTGGACATGGAACAACAGACTGGTTCCAAATAGGAAAAGGAGTACATCAAGGTTGTATATTGTCACCCTGCTTATTTAACTTATATGCAGAGTACATCATGAGGAATGCTGGGCTGGAAGAAGCACAAGCTGGAATCAAGATTGCCGGGAGAAATATCAATAAACTCAGATATGCAGATGACACCACCCTTATGGCAGAAAGTGAAGAGGAACTCAAAAGCCTCTTGATGAAAGTGAAAGAGGAGAGTGAAAAGGTTGGCTTGAAGCTCAACATTCAGAAAACTAAGATCATGGCATCATGGCAACTATCACTTCATGGGAAATAGATGGGGAAACAGTGGAAACAGTGTCAGACTTTATTTTTTTGGGCTCCAAAATCACTGTGGATGCTGATTGCAGCCATGAAATTAAAAGACGCTTACTCCTTGGAAGGAAAGTTATGACCAACCTTGATAGTATATTAAAAAGCAGAGACATTACTTTGCCAACAAAGGTCCGTCTAGTCAAGGCTATGGTTTGTCCAGTGGTCATGTATGGATGTGAGAGTTGGACTGTGAAGAAAGCTGAGCGCCGACGAGTTGATGCTTTTGAACCGTGGTACTGGAGAAGACTCTTGAGAGTCTTGGACTGCAAGGAGATCCAACCAGTCCATTCTAAAGGAGATTGATCCTGGGTGTTCATTGGAAGGACTGATGCTAAAGCTGAAACTCCAATACTTTGGCCACCTCATGCGACGAGTTGACTCACTGGAAAAGACTCTGATGCTGGGAAGGATTGGGGGCGGGAGGAGAAGGGGACGACAGAGAATGAGATGGTTGGATGGCATCACCGACTCGATGGACATGAGTTTGAGTGAACTGTGGGAGTTGGTGATGGACAGGGAGGCCTGGCATGCTGTGATTCATGAGGTCGCAAAGAGTCGGTCATGACTGAGCGACTGAACTGACTGAACTGAATCAGCTGATGTTGAGTTGATGAAAATGGAGAATCTCCTTGGTGAACCTGACCTTATCAGGTGAGCTCTTTAAATGAGGGTTCAGGCTTTTCCTGAGAGAAGAGACTGGAGGTGGGAGGGACTCTGTTTTCTGGCCTTGGAGCACTCATTCAGGTACTGCTTGTGGAGAGGCAGTCTTAAGATCTGAGGGTTTCAGTCTTTCAACGTCAATGAAATGAACTCTGTCAAGCACTTAAATAAGTGTTGAAGAGAATGGAGGCTGATTGTCACCCATGGGTTTGTGGCAACTTGTTCCATAGCAGTAGATAATTAATACATCCCATTTTGGGTTTCTTAGGTAGTTCAGTGGTAAAGAATCCGACTACCAATGCAGGAGACACAGGAGACGTAGGTTCGATCCTTGGGTCAGGAAGATTCCCTGGAGTAGATAATGGCAGCCCACTCCAGTGTTCTTGTCTGGGAAATCCCATGGACAGAGGAGTCTGGTGGCTTACAGTCCATGAGGGCGCAAAGAGCTGGACACAACTGAGCACACACCATAGCACACGCATCCCATTGTACAGACATGAAAACCAAAAAGTAACTTGCAACTCGTTTGCAGCTAGTTTAATGGAAAACCAAGACCAATCCCAGGCATCCTGAATCCAGGGCTGCATGAGTCACCATTTTGCTTTAAAAAAATTGATTAGAATTATAGGCAACAGAAGCAGCTATAGCAAATACATGACATTAATGTGTAACACATGTTAAAACTGTGTATCAAATAGTAAAGCTTCCCAATAAAATTATTTTGAGCAGCAATGGACTTATTTTCTAAAAAAATTGTTTTGAGCAGTTAAGATTTTTATGATTGCAGACTACTGACATTTAAAGTTATTGATTGCTAATGATAAATGCAATTACCTGCCCTGTCAGCAAATAAAGAATGTCATGGTCATCAACTATTGCAGCCACAGCTAAAGGTGAGCTGATGAGCCCTGAAGGGACTCAGAATGTGAAAACAGGATGCCGGCCCCAGAGAGCTGAAGTGCATATCAAAGAAATGATAGCAGGGAACCCAGATTCTTGCATCTTCTCATACATAGAAAAGCACTAAGTTCCTTAACTTGGCATATCTGATTTTCTTTAATTAACAATAATCTTCTGATGTTCAGATAACCTGCCCTTTATTGCAATGCTTCTATATACCCTGGCTCCCCACCTCACAACCTCAGAGCAGTTCTCAGGGTTACTTGAGATTCTGCCTCCCAGGCTTGAAGTTCTAAAAATTCCTGACATTTGCATTGTGAATAATTTTTTTTTTAGTTGACACTAATTAAATTGTATAATTAAAACTTCTTTTCCTCAAAGTTCTTTTACTTTCTACATATAAAATCTCATTTGACAATTTTAATAAGATTAAAATTTCTGTTTAAAATTATATTGTACCTAATAAAATGGAAAATTTTTTTATATTGTACCTAATAAAATGGAAATCTAACTTTAAAAATAGAAATATTTATGGTGGACCCTTGTGGCTCAGCTGGTAAAGAATCTACCTGCAGTGCAGGAGACCTGGGTTTGATCCCTGGGTTGGGAAGATCCCCTGGGGAAGGGAAAGGTTACCTACTCCAGTATTCTTGCCTGGAGAATTGCATGGACTGTATAGTCCATGGGGTTGCAAAGAGTCGGACAAAACTGAGTGACTTTCACTTTCATTTTCTGCAGTGTTAGGGCTTTCCAGATGATTCAGTGATAAAAAATCCACCTGCCAATGCAGGAAACACAGGAGACATGGGTTTCATCCCTGGAATGGCAACCTACTCCAGTACTCTTGCCTGAAGAATTCCATGGACAGAGGAACCTGGTGGGCTACAGTCTAAGGGGGTCTCAGAAAGTCAGACACGACTGAGTGACTGAACACACACGCACACAATTCAGTGTTAAGGGGCAAAGTGGCTTCTTTAGGAATGAGATAACTACCAAAGAAGTATTTTTAAATAGTAAAATTTTCAAAAGGCATTTGAATCTCACAGGGGATTTTTCTTGACATTTAAAATTCCTTTGTCTTTGAAAACTGAAAGATCTATTTTTAAGCTCTTCGGTATGGTACTGAGAGCTTTAGTTAATTAAAAGTAAATGATCTATTGTAAACTGATAGGTTGTGAGCAATTTTGCTTTAACTGTAAATTGCTTTCTTATGAGTTAATATCTGAACAATATTTTTGTGTAAAGCTTTAAATTAAAGCATGCCATTCTGATATATATGTGACAATGATGGTTAGTGAGTCTTAAAAAAAAACCTTTAATGTTTCAAGAACTTTTGCACTAGGATAGTTAGGATAATAAGCCCACTAACATGACAAAATACCTCAAACTCTGGTATGAATGTTTAATGCACGTGTGTTTAACGCCATGCTCTATTTTTAGTCAACTTTTCACTTAAAAAGGCTTTGATAAGCCATTAACCTCAGTTCCACTTGGAATAAAATACTAATTAAACACTTGTGGAGTACCTCATTTCCTGTACAAACAGAGCTGGCACAGTAAACCAGTTACTGAATGAATAGTAGCTGTATCGCAGCAGACCCCTATGGGCCTCACCTATATCTGCTTTAGCTCCTCTCTGAAGTACCAAGATAATAGTGAAAGCAAAAGTGTTAGTCACTCAGTCATATCTGACTCTTTGCTCAGATGGTAAAGATAATAGCATCTGATGCAAATTTCCCGAGTTGTTTTGCAGATGTGAAAACCTCCCCATCAAACGGAATAACTACTGGAGGGCCCCCTGAACCCCTGTGACGCCAGCTGCTCCTCATCATCTGCCATTTGGAGGACTGTGCACAAGCAGACCGTGTACCCTGCAACTCCTACCCTCCCCCCCGCCCTTTAAAAATGCTCTGCCTAAACCCGTGGGGAGCTTGAGGCTTTTCAGGGCATAAGCCACCTCATCACTTTGCTTGGCCTTGCGATAAACCTCTCTCTGCTCCAAAATCCTGTGTTCCCCTTTGTTTGGCCTCACTGTGCATCAGGCACATGAACTTGCTTTAACAACAGGAAGAATTTAACTCAAGCATGAAGATGGGCTTTTGCAATACTGTGGGAACCCAATGAAATGCCCCCGAGAGGCCGGAGGAGAGAGGCAATCTGATTATTGTGCGGCATGATATTCTGTTTATCAAAGTAATAACCAAGTCTTTCTTGAATATCTGCTCTCTGCACAGCTTTATATTTGGCTTCACTTGGCCCTGCCTCATTGGATGGGTGGCAACTGCATAAACTTCTTGTCAATTAGTTTATGGCCTGAAGATTCCATCACAACTATACAAAATAAAGCATTTCATGAATTCCAGGATATTAAGGATGTCTCATGTTAAAGATTTCCACTCACCTTCGCTTTTTTCCCTCTTAACTCTTCCTCCTCCCTCTGACCTACTCACTTATCTGCTCCTCACCCCTAATTACTGGGAGAATATTCTTTTATAACCACGGCCTTAGGCTGGGGATGAGTAGTGAAGAGAGAAGTAATTGCTGAAGTTGAATTAATAATGAAGAGTTTTCTGGATAAGACTCACATGTACATTGACCCTCTTCTTGACTTTCATGTTCAGCTGTGACAAGTCAGAGGAATTTTTTGATCCATTTTGTCTCCTCATCTGTGAAATAGGCTTATGGCCTTGACTCCATTTTATTCATTTTTAATGCCTTGAAAATATGACTGCAGATGATAACTTGGACTTCAGCCTGGCATCTTTCATGTAGTAATTTCAGTCAATATGAACTCCAACTGAAAAATGACATCATGCCATTTTAAAATACAGTGATGCTCATTTGCAAAGCCAAAGGGAAAGATCAAATAAGATTATGCAAAAATGTCTGTGATTCTCAAGCAGGTATTTGCACAATTGGGTTATCAAATGAAGCTGACCTCAAGGGCTTAGCCTAGAACATAAACAGCTTGCATAAATTCTAACAGTAAAGCTCCTCCTTTTAGAAAAAGATAAATCCTGGAGATTTCAGCAGAGACAGCAGAATTCACAGAGCTATCTGTGAAGTAGATTTAATTTAAAAGCCTTTATGCTAAATAAAACTACCTTAGTAGTAGTAGCATTTTTGCCTACAGCCTTCTGCATTTCTTCTGTTCATTACTGGCATAAATTATGTCAATTATTTTATAGTTTACTGTTTTCGTATTTACAGTAAAACATGGATTTTAA